>NW_017189516.1:26364862-26664862 GCF_001704415.2 Capra hircus | reverse complement strand
ACCAGGCTCCTCTGTACATGGAGATTCTCCAGGCAAGAATACTGGAGTGGGTTGCCATGCCCTCCTCCAGGGATCTTCCCAACCCAGGGACCGAACCCAGGTCTCCCACATTGCAGGCAGTTTCTTTACTGACTGAGCCACCAGGGAAGCCTCAAAATACTGGAATGGGTAGACTGTCCCTTCTCCAGGGGATCTTCCCAACCCAGGAATTGAACTGGGGTCTCCTGCATTACAGGTGTGTTCTTTATCAGCTGAGCTACCAGGGAAGCCCAGCGTTTTTCATAGCTACTGTGACTTTGAGGCTTTGGTTTTCAAAGATATCTGCAAAGCTAGAGAGATGGAGATGGGTATAAGTCAAGTTAAAATACCATAAAGCTCACTGTTCTTACTGAGATTCAGACATTTTTGGAAAGATAGTCCTAAAATTGTTTCAAGCTGTGGATTAATTTCCAAAATTCTGAAATAATTTATTTTGATATATTTTTTGCCAGTATTCCTTTTACTTTTATGGAGGAGCAGATTTTCAAAGGTCTTTACACTTTTGAAGCATTCTAGAGGTGCTTATTTAGGTGCAGATTTTAGGAGAAAGACCATGAGGTCAGTTTTGGGCTAAATGAATCAAATTTGCCATGAGGGGATACCCATGAGGAGATAGATGTTCAATAGACAGTTAAATATACGCATCATTTAACAGATGCAATTGTTGATATTTCTTTTTGAACTTCAGTTGAAGAGGGTAAGTTATCACATTTCTCAGTTCATTGCATATTAACATCATTAGTTCATGTAAAGCCCCTCTCTTGTATGTATATTTGCATGTATACATGGATGCATGTATATATGTGGTGGTAGTGGCTACAGATGATGGGGCTGCAAAGAGTCGGACATGACTGAGTGACTAAGCACAGCAGAGCACAGTGGTTTTGTCACTAACTCATGTCCAACCCTTTTGACCCCATGGACCGTAGCCCACCAGGTTCCTCTGTCCATGGGATTTCCCAGGCAAGAACATTGGAGTAGATTGCCCTTTCCCTCCCCAGAGGATCTTCCCAACTCAGCGATCAAACCTGGGTCTCCTGCATTACAGTCAGATTCTTTATCGACTGAGCAACTGGGGAAGCCCTGGTGAGAGGGGATTGGCTACCCACTCCACTATTCTTGGCTCAGATGGTAAAGAACCAGCCAACTTTTAAACTATACCAAGTGATCCTAATGTGCAGCCAGTGTTGAGAACCAGTGACATGTGTCATTCTGTTCCTTTCTTTTTAAATCCAGCAGGATATTTTAAAGATATGTTCAAGTCTCTACATATGCATCTAGTTCAGAAATCAGCAAACATTTTCAACAAAGTGTCAGATATTCAATACTTTCAGCTTTGTAGGTCATACTGTCACTGCTGTAACCCAGGTCTGCTGTTGTAATGTGAAAACAGCCATAGACGATGCTAAATAAGTGGACATGGCCATATTCCAATAAAATTTTAGCTACAAAAAAAAAAAAAAAACCACCAGGAGATGGACCACATTTGACACATGGGCCATATTTTGCTAACCCCTGATATAGTCTTTTGCTTTTAACTACTGGGTATCTCCATAGAATATTTACTATGTGTTTCCTTCTTTTCTTCTAGCTAGAGACTAGTTTGCATATAACTGTCCATTACTGCAAGTAATATTGCAAAAAATATGTATACATCTATCTATCCATATCCTTATGCCCCATATAACAACATATATGGGAATTGCTAGACCATCTGGCATAAGTACAGTTACTTTGTTCATATACTTCTAGGTTTTTCCAAAATAACTGTACCAATCTACACTCCCATTTGGGCATAGGATTCCTACATCTGTACTTCCACACCTACACTTGGCATTATCTGTCTAAATTTTACCAGTTTAATAGTTAATTTTGCATTTCTCATTTTTTATTTGCATGATTATTTTATTAATATCTATCTCTCATAAAACACTATGCATGTCCATGAGGGCAGAGACCTTATCTATTTTTGTTCACTGTTCTATTTTCAGCACCTAGCATAAACCTCACATATTGTAGGTGTTCCATCAATATTTGTGAAACAAATAGATGGGTATTTGAGCACTTCTGTGACAGTTTTACAGAAATTCTCATTTCCTTATTGAAAAGTTTGAGTTGGTGACCTGAGGTAAGTAAAGGGAACCTGTTTAGAGTAGCTGGATTCTTGACCTCAAGAGGACTTACACTCTGGGAGAGATGACAAAAGAGTCATTTATCCCACTTAGTCACAAAATATTTTGAACACTTATCAAGCTATGTAGCAGACATTATGCACAATGGTGATCAATGCAGATAAAGTCCTGCCCGCAGGGAGCCCACAGTGTGATGGGAGATGTCAGCAGGCTGACAATTATTTAATTGTCATATGTTACTGAGGAAGTATCAGATACTTTGGACGCTCTTAGTAAGTGTCTTCTAACCTAATCTAATGCTACTGAGGGAGGATAAGTATGGTAATTATATAAGATGACTCCTTATAAATGCCCATAGAGTTTCCCTGGCAATGGGATGTTGAAGGAATTCAGGGATTCATAGGACAGAACAGTAATATTCTAGTAGCAGTATACAAACAAGCTTGGATATGTCTTCAAGCTGTTCTGCAAATAGTGGAGTGATTTAAAGGAATTTAAGATAATTATACTTAAATCTCTCTTTCCCCAATTACTCTAGTTTAGACTGCTAGAGAGGAATTGCTGGACCCGTTCCCTTTTGTTTTATTAGTTGTAAAATAAACAGATATCCAGAATCTCAGAAATGCAATGGGTGCCTTACTTCTTCAGCCAATGGCTGATATAAATAATCTTCAGTAAACCATAACTGATTTCATGCAATTTTGAAGGTTTTAAATGCTTTAAGAGAAATTCTGGATTCCTGGGGAAAGTAGAGTTGAAATTTAATGGCTTGCATTTGCTTAATGAGCACTGCTTCCTCCCCACACCCTGAAGAGATTTAAAAGCTCCGTAAAAATCCACAATTTCCAAGCAATTACTTCAGCTATCCTTGTGTAGTCTTCCTTCCCTTTCAACATCATTTATTTTCATGTCTCCCTCTCCATTATCTCCTTTTCCTTCCTTTAATAAGCTTAGCAAGTAAGGACTAGTAGATCTTTATTTTTTGCTTTATTTTACATTTGGAAGAAACCTGGGAGAATCTGGTTCATGCTTCACATTTAGAGACAAAACTGTGGTCCAGAGGGTTGGCCAACCTGTCCATATTACGAGTTCACTCTCAGTGGGGGAGGTAGGCAGGAGTCAGGACAAATATTGAAGAACAGTTCTAGATAAGGAAGATTCAGGAAAGCAAAGACTGGCAAAGGAGATTAAAAGCAACAACCAAAAACATACAGATATCAGTATTCCATGTTCTCTTGCTTATGTTTGATGACTGCCCTAGAATAGATCTTACACTCTACTACATTCAGAACACTGTGGTGGGTGTGGCTGAGCCCAGAAAACACTGAAGTCTTTACTGGTGTGAGAGTTATTCTTTGTTAACAGCCCCCTTTTCCCTGCCACCATTCTATTCTCTACACTTCTCTGCCCTGCTTTGTGATCTGAGAAGAGACTCCCCATGGACTAAATCACTGGACTCTTTTATCCCTAAGCTCCAGTTGGGTTGAGTCAATGGAAGGCACAGGCATGAGATAGGAGGACACAGAAGGAGAACACACAGAGGTATTCCTCCCGCACCCTTCCTTCTCCGACTGTGGCTGAGTCCTTTCATGACCACAGCTCCCACTCAATGGCCCCTCCCTCCTCCATGTGCCAACTCCCTCAAGGTTCTACTTCTTTCCTGTATTCTCCTCAGCCATATAGATGGTAAGGGATTCCTGCTGTGCTAATCTCTGGGTACCTCAACACCTCTTATTTGTTCTCATAGCCCAGTACGGTGGTCATTTCATTAAAGTATCTTCATTTGAGTCTTGTGAGTAGGATTCGATTTCCTGTTGGGATTCTGATTGATATGATGATTCCTCTAGGTCTGTCTTGTAGTCCTTTTGTGAATAGTATTAGGTGTAGAATAGTAATGTGGAAATTTAGAGGAAGGATAACAAAGCCTCTGATCTCATAGCCTTATTGCAAATTGAGAAACACAGAAACACACACACAGGGACGTAAGTCCCAAAATCCAATAAGCAAGAGCAATATCAACTCAGTATGTATAGAGACAGGTGCAAGATACAAATAAGTAGGGAAGTGGGGGAGATAAACCTGTGTCTCTGAACCTCTGTTCCTACTAGAGTGTGCCTCACCAATGTCGATTTGTGCTGTGAACTCTCTCATCTGGCAAGATGATCATAATGTGATGTTACCCCAGGGGAACCTACATTTGAGCTTGCCAGTCAGTGGGGAAAGGTCTTGTAGCTTTGTGTTTCATTTGATGAAGGTAATGCTTCCGTTTGGGAAAATCATTCAGTTCTAAGGTATTTTATGTTTCCTGTTTCTTTAAAGTCTGTAATTTCCTAAATAGTGTATATCTGTTTCCCTTTTTAATAGCCCAGAGGAAGTAAAAGCACATTCCATTTAGGGGAAGGAATAGCAGTTTTAACCCTATAAATATTTTGATGTTGTTTTCTTAAGCAAGACTAAATCTCATGCATGATGGGCAAATGCCTGTCTCTCTACAGAGTGCCTACACATGGGCCCATGAGCTGGGCCCATGAGCTGGGGGGTGAACATCTTTGTAGACTGAGACTACTTTCTCATCTAGGCTGTATACTGTGGGATGCATACCTTCAGCAGCTTGAAGTCTGATGCATTTTCAGTCTTGTTTTACCCAATGTGCTAAACCGAAGCACAAAGGGCCTTTCATAAATCTACGCCCACTGGAGATTTTTTGGGTTAAAGAAAACTCTTTTCTGTAACTATGTTCTGGATAGACTCAGAAAAGCCGATTTTAATGGTACCCAGGAATATTCTGTTAGTAATATTTCAAGAAAGCTGGCAGGACAAAGGTAGAGGCATCAGAATTTTACCTCTTTTTAATTCTCTAAGTAATATAAATAAGAAGAAACTTTAGGAGACCTGAAAGGTAGGATCTCTTGTTATTCTTGTTAAATTTAATTTAAATAAATTTAATCTAACTGTACTTGAGAATTCATTCATTCAACAGAAATATATTAAGTACTTACTATGTACCTGACACTAAGCAAAGTATAAACTACATTTAAAATAAAAAGGGAATGATTTTGGTTCTCAAGAAGTTTATAGCCTGATGGCTTATCTGTTTACTACCATTTAAAGGCAACCCTGGAAGACAAATAAACTTTTCAGACTTATTTCTTAAGTTGTTCTACTTGTTTTATCACAAGTCATAAGTGGAATTGTATGCTTCAGTTTTATCTTCTTTAATCATTGCAACTACTCTGTGAGATCAATGAGGTTCATATAATATCCTTCATTTTATAGGTAAGGAATCTGAAACACTATATAAGTTAAGGGTTTACCCTGCAATCATACCTCTGGAGGAAGTAAGGCCCCAGACCTCACTCTGAGAAAGGCCTTTGCTTCCTCCACTTTATGACCCTCTGCCCCTGGCCTCTACTACTATTTTTTGCATGTTTGATATTCCAGAAGATTTTAAGCTCCCGAAGGCTAAGTGTCATACACTTCTTTGAACTACTCAAAACATGGAACATAATGCTGAATATATTGTTAATCCATATGGATTGGGTATATTAACTTAGCAAGATTTAAGTTAAAATTTGAGATGTGCTTGAAAGGTAAGATGTGCTGACAAGGTAATTCAAACTCACCTTTTCAGGACCTACATATTTAAAAAAGATTTGCATTGACTTCTTTCTTTCCAAATGACAGTCTTCTGAATGAGTTTAATCTACTATGGGTTAGGGTAATTCTGAGGGGATGAGACCATTACCTGGGAGACTTAATGGCTGAAGCTCTTACTCATACACTTCACTGGAAGTAAATGCATGAGTAATTCTCGCGTGGCTTAACCAGGACCTGGATTTCACTTGGGAGATTATGATTTTAATTTAACATATCCTGCTGTACAGTGTGTGAAATATGCAGCCAGCAGTGATTGCTGTGAGATGAAAGCCCAGTTGTGTTTATTTTAAGAGACTTGCGGTTCTTTGCCAAAGCCAACATTCCTAGGCAATGAATAGCCTGAGTGAATCATTCAAAGTAGGTGAGAGGTCAGAAGCCTGAAGAAAAAATATCGAAAGCTGAAAGGTTTTCCTCAGTCAAATGATAAGTATTTGAAAAGGCATTTATAAAGCAGAAGATATTACAGAAACAGGTATTTCTTTTCAAGATGACTCTTATGCAGGTGGATCCCAAAGACCTTTTCTTTGGCTCCAGCTAATTAGTCCTGATGTTGTTCACTTTTCTTGGAAATCAGAGCAGAGAAATACTCTGGTTCCAGTCTCTGGCTCTGGACAATGGCCTCATTGGGGAACAGTAGTCATGTTCTTGAGTCAATGTAGACACATTCTCTGTTAGGAGCAGGGTGTTGTACTGCTCACATGGCATGACTTTGGTGAGTTTCATAATCATTTCTTGATTCCTTATGTATCAAGCATTATAGAATATCAACAAGCATGACATGAAAGGTTGAGGATATGAAACTTATTTATTAATCAACTACTGTATAGCAGTCCATGCTAAAGGAGATCAGTCCTGGGTGTTCATTGGAAGGACTAATGTTGAAGCTGCAACTCCAATACTTTGGCCACCTAATGAGAAAAGTTGACTCATTTGAAAAGACCCTGATGCTGGGAAAGATTGAGGGCAGGAGGAGAAGGGGACGACAGAGGATGAGATGGTTGGATGGCATCACCGACTCAATGGATATGAGTTTAGGTGAACTCCGGGAGTTGATGATGGACAGGGAGGCCTGGAGCGCTGCGGTTCATGGGGTCACAAAGAGTTGGATACGACTGAGCAACTGAACTGAACTGAACTGTGTAGCAGGTAAGCTATTTAATCCTCACTCATCCAATCATACAGATATTTCAAATTCCCATTTAATGGATGAGGAAAATGTAGTTTATAGAAGTGAAGTCACGCAGGTAGTGTTCAAGACAAGATTCAAAGTTGAGTAGGATGGAAAGAACCATTGGATTCTATTACCATCAGATATAATAGCTGGAATAAAAAGCATACCCAGTTCATTCTCTGACAGTATGGAATGTAACAGCTATCTTTATTTGAAAGGCAAACAACAAACAAAGCCAATTAATGCTATTCACTCTAGTATCAATAAGGAAGATACCCTCTGTAAGCCCGGCCTTAGGAGAAACCAGAGGAGAACAAATCAGAAAAGCTACCAAAGCTGAACCTAATCCCTGTTTTGGGAAAACAAACAGAGGTCTGCATGTGAATAGAGACAGAAACTTGGACACCAGCAATAGGACAGGGATTGCAGAAATCCGTTCCAGTCATCCTTTGAGCTATCCCTTGAGACAAACGGATGGCATCTCCAGAGGCCTCAGTTTTCCATGCAGGGCATCTGGAAGGGAAACCCAACAGGTCATATCAGATTTTCCCTGAATTGTTTCATTTAGTAATTAGCCATTATCTTATGAAGCAAGAAGGGATTGGTTGAGATAGGATGGGAAAAAGTAGAATGGATCAGAGCACCTCCCTGAGACTGGGTCTAATAGAAAGTTCTGACATAGAACCACAACAGTTCAGTGAAAGCAGTTCCAACGTGGAAGGCAGTCCCTGGGCAGCAAGAAGTTTCCCCTTGAACTGTGGGGTATAAAGCTCAAGGAGGGAGTTCTGAGAGGGGAGATGGAAGTTCCATTCACTAGAGCTCATCTGAGGAGAAGGCAATGGCAACCCGCTCCAGTGCTCTTGCCTGGAAAATCCCATGGATGGAGGAGTCTGGTAGGCTTTGGTCCATGGGGTCGCTAAGAGTCAGACGTGATGGAGCGACTTCACTTTCACATTTCACTTTCATGCACTGGAGAAGGAAATGGCAACCCACTCCAGTGTTCTTGCCTGGAGAATCCCAGGGACGGGGGAGCCTGGTGGCTGTCTATGGGGTCGCACAGAGTCGGACATCACTGAAGCGACTTAGCAGCAGCAGAGCTCATCTGAAGGGGCAGCAGTGATGATGAGCAGCTGGAGAAGCATGTTTTATTTCTGTTCCTTTGACCAAGTGGGATTTCAGTTCCACGATCCGGGACTGAACTCTGCCCTGGCATCACTGCCAAGTCCTAACCACTGGACTAACAGGGAATTCCCATCATTCCATAAATGTTTAATGAACACTGGGCTAGGTTAGTTGTCAATTTCTACAAAATTAAAAGATGCCTGTTCCTTGGAAAGAAAGATGTGACACACCTAGACAGTGTATTAAAAAGCAGAGACACCACTTTGCCAACCAAAGTCCATATAGTTGAAGCTACGGTTTTTCCAGTAGTCGTGTATGAATGTGAGAGTTGGACCATAAAGAAGGCTGAGCGCCAAAGAATTGATGCTTTCAAACTGGTGCTGGAGAAGACTCTTGAGAGTCCCTTGGACAGCAAGGAGATCAAATCAGTTAATCCTAAAGGAAATCAACCCTGAGTATTCATTGGAAGGACGGTTGCTGAAGCTGAAGCTCCAGTATTTTGCCCATCTGATGCAAAGACCTGACTCATTGGAAAAGACTCTGATGCTGGGAAATATTGAATGCAAGAGAAGGAGACAATAGAGGATGAGATGGTTGCATAGCATCACCGACTCAATGGACATGAGTTTGAGCAAACTCCGAGGGATGGTGAAGACAGGGAAGCCTGGCATGCTGCAGTCCATGGGGTCTCAAAGAGTCAGATATGACTTAGCAACTGAACAACAACTCTCCTTTGGGATAAAAAATGGTGGATGCTTTAAATAACAAAACACACATAAGAGTAAAAAGCATTTTTTTTTTTTCTGGTTGCACAGCTTGGAGCATATTAGTTCCCTGGCCAGGGATTGATCGAACCCAGCCCTGGCATCACTGCCGAGTCCTAACCACTGGACCACCAGGAAACTACCTGGAGAAGCATCTTTTGAAGGGCTCCCATCTATGCTTTCAGTGGAGTTTTGGTGATGACAGGGTGTGTGTATGAGCGGGGGCTAAAATTTTCTTGTAAAGACTATTTTGTCTGAGTCTTTACTTTCCCTTCCATTACCTCCACAGTAGGTATGTTGTTGTTGTTGTTGTTCAGTTGCTAAGTTGTGTCCGACTCTTTGTGACCCCATGGACTGCAGCACACCAGGTTTCCCTGTCATTCACCATTTCCTGGAGTTTGCTCAAACTCATGTCCGTTGAGTCAATGATGCCATCCAATCATCTCATCCTCTGTCATCCCCTTCTCCTCTTGCTTTCAATCTTTCCCAGCATCAGGGTCTTTTCCAGTGAGTTGGCTCTTCACATCAGGTGGCCAAAATATTGGGGCTTCAGATTCAGCATCAGTCCTTCCAGTGAATATTCAGGGTGGATTTCCTTCAGGATTGACTGGCTTGATCTCCTTGCTGTCCAAGTGACTCTCAAAAGTCTTCTCCAGCACCACAATTCAAAAGCATTAATTGTTCAACATTCAGCTTTCCTTATGGTCCAAGTGGGTATGTTGGGGAACTTATACTGGAAGAGGCTTTTGAGAGCTGCACTTTGTAGGAATATTCTTGGCAAGTTCTGACATAGACATGGCCTCAACTGATGATTCTCCAAGGAACCTGGGTGTTTCATCTGTCCCAGGTGACTTAACAGAGACCACGGTATGAAGGAGCAATGCATATGCATGTGTGGGAGGGGCCTGGGAAACATTTGGGAGTGGTTTTCCTCTGACCCCTCCTTGTCTTCCCTGTTTTCTTGTCTCCCTGCTAATTGCTCAGTTGCCCCTGTCTGGTGGTAGCATCCTTTGTGGTTTCGTTTTCTTTCACCCTTTCCTGAGCCCTAACTGATTGAACACACTACCACAGTCATTTTCAACACACCCACTCTGCTGCCTGTCCTGTCTGCCCTGGGTTTATTCCCAAGGGGACTGATAAATGGGGCTTGTTACAGCTCCCAATTCAGAACAGGGGACAGTCAGCCCGTGAGACAAAAGTTGGGCTGACAGTGGCTGATTTTGTACAGTTTGGAGAACAGGAGAGAGCAGGGCAGCTGTCTCTGGTACATGGCCCTGAAAGGAACAAACGAGAAGAGGCCACTGCCCAGTCTGTGGGGAGAGGAAAGGTGAGCACTGTGAAGCTGATTTTCTAGCCAACCCATGACCTACAGGGCTGCCTGTAATCAGCTTCCATGTCCACTCCTTCTTAGAGAACGTAGAAAGTGACGTATAGATATGAGCTGACCATACATGTCACTCTCAATTATGTTTTGAGCATTTCTTTATTTAACAAACACGCATAGCATTGACTACATTCCAGGCCCTATCTTGAGGGCTTTGCAAATATTAATACATTATGACCATAGGAAATAGGTACCAAGATTATCTTATTATTTTACAGATTGGGAAATTGAAACACAGGTTACTTAGTTTGCCCAAGGTCACACCCTTAGTAAGTTCAGTAAGTAAGATACACACTCCCACATACACCCTAGATTTGTGGGCCTTGCCATACTAAGCTGTTTGCTAACATGTTACTAAGGAAATGAACGAAATGCCTAGCACTATATAATACCATGTAAGAATAACAATTGTTTTTATTGTTGTTATTAGCTAGTGGTTTATACCTATAATACTTGCAAATCTGTAAAGAAACAGTTCCTGCTCTGAAAGTGTCAGTTCAAATCCTGATTCTGCTACTTGTTATCTGTGAGGTATTGGCCACGTTCCTCAATCTCTCTATGCTTCCAATTCTTAATATTTAACGTGGGGATTATAATAGTCTTTAGCTCATTGGTTTGTTGTGACTAGTAAATAGGGTGATGTCTGTACAGCACTTAACAAAATGCCGGGCACAATGTAAGTGTTCAGTAAATATTGTTGTTCACATTGCTACCTGTTGCCATTGAATTAAATTGCTTTTAATCCTTTGGAGCTTCTTTTCATTTTGCCAATTGGTTGCTTAATTTCAGGGAGTTCCTGGTACTGCTGCATTGAATTCATTTATGAAAAAGTTAGTATGTTTCAAGCTTCCATGTGAGTTATTCCATTTAATTGGAGGTTGATGAGACAGGTATAATCTCCATGTTAAGAGTATGGAAAATGAGGCCAGAGAGAAGGACTAGGTCAAATATACATAGATTCAACCAGTCCTGATGGGTTGTTTTTTTTTTTAACAACTTTGTAGTCTTCTTTGAACCATGTCTGCACTTGCACAAAAGCACATGCACACAAACACACACTCCCTCTGCCTTGGGCTCCCTGATCCTGTGTCACCTAACTCAAATTTTTAAATCCCTTGCTATCTACATTAGTGAAGACTCATTTTCTCCACATGATTCTTTTTTTTATGTATTTGTTCTTATTTTTGTCTATGCTGGGTCTTTGTTGCTGCACAGGTGCTTTCTCTAGTTGCAGCGAGTAGGGACTACTCTTTGGTGGGGTACACGGGCTTCTCACTGCAGAGGCTTCTCTTGCTGCAGAGCACAGGCTCTAGAGTGTGGGCTTCAGTGGTTGCAACAGAAGGGTTCAGTAGTTGTGGCTTAGTTGCTCCACGGCATGTGGGGTCTTCCTGGAACAGGGATCAAACCTGTGTCTCCTGCATTAGCAGGCAGATTCTTACCCACTGGACCACCAAGGAATTCCTCCACATGCTTCTTAGGTCTATGAACAAGTAAGCTTCTGCAGACTGCTTCTTCCTCTCCTGTTTACTCCTCTACTTCCTTAAACTTTTCACTTGTATATGGGCTTCCCAGGTGGCATAGTGGTAGAGAATCTGTCTCCCAATGCAGGAGACTCAGACAGGCGGGTTCAGTCCCTGGGTCTGGAAGATCGCCTGGAGGAGGAAATGGCAACCCACTTCAGTATTCCTGAAAAATTCCATGGACAGAGGAGCCTGGTGGGCTACAGTCCAGGGGGTCTCAAATAGTCAGACATGACTGAGCCACTGAACACACATGCACACCACAGCTATACAGTTGCTGTCTGGAGAGGAGGCATCATAAGGATTCCACCATATAACAAGTCTAATTTAATTGCCCTCTGCCCTCTGTCTAGCTCTTAACCTCTCATGCTGTCCCTTTTCTCCACTTTCTGACCAGGACCTTACCCCAAATACAAATCTCCTTCTACCCTTAGCCTAAAGTAATTATTGTTTCTTTAGATCTGGCTTTGTGTTTGCTCACTTGGTAAACAAATTCTCGTAGGGCTCTGAGGTGACAACGATTTTGGGTTTGTATGTTGCCTCCTTCATATTAATCAGAACTTCTTAGAAGCAAAACCCTAACCTGAAATATTGAAGCTTATGATGAGATTTCAGGCACTGGTATGCAGACCATTTTGTTTGTTTGTTAGAACAGCAAGGAGAGTTAAGAAAGCCTTCCTCAGTGATCAGTGCAAAGAAATAGAGGAAAAAAATAGAATGGGAAAGACTAGAGATCTCTTCAAGAAAATTAGAGATACCAAGGGAACATTTCATGCAAAGATGGGCTCGATAAAGGACAGAAATGGTATGGACCTAACAGAAGCAGAAGATATTAAGAAGAGGTGGCAAGAATACACAGAAGAACTGTACAAAAAAACATCTTCATGACCCAGATAATCACGATGGTGCGATCACTCACCTAGAGCCAGACATCCTGGAATGTGAAATCAAGTGGGCCTTAGAAAGCATCACTACAAACAAAGCTAGTGGAAGTGATGGTATTCCAGTTGAGCTCTTTCAAATCCTGAAAGATGATGCTGTGAAAGTGCTGCACTCAAGATGCCAGCAAATTTGGAAAACTCAGCAGTGGCCACAGGACTGGAAAAGGTCAGTTTTCATTCCAATCCCTAAGAAAGGGAATGTCAAAGAATGCTCAAAGTACCACACAATTGCACTCATCTCACACACTAGTAAACTAATGCTCAAAATTCTCCAAGCCAGGATTCAACAATACGTGAACTGTGGACTTTCAGATGGTCAAGCTGGTTTTAGAAAAGGCAGAGGAACCAGAGATCAAATTGCCAACATCTGCTGGATCATCGAAAAAGCAAGGGAGTTCCAGAAAAACATCTCTTTCTGCTTTATTGACTGCGCCAAGGCCTTTGACTGTGTGGATCACAATAAACTGTGGAAAATTCTGAAAAAGATGGGAATACCAGACCACTTGACTTGCCTCTTGAGAAGCCTATATGCCGGTCAGGAAGCAAGAGTTAGAACTGGACATGGAACCACAAACTGGTTTCAAATAGGAAAAGGAGTATGTCAAAGTTGTATATTGTCACCGTGCTTATTTAACTTCTATGCAGAGTACATCATGAGAAACTCTGGGCTGGAGGAAGCACAAGCTGAAATCAAGAGTGCCGGGAGAAATATCTATAACCTCAGATATGCAGATGACACTACCCTTATGGCAGAAAGTGAAGAAGAACTAAAAAGCCTCTTGATGAAAGTAAAAGGGGAGAGAGAAAAAGTTGGCTTAAAGCTCAACATTCAGACAACAAATAAGATCATGGCATCTGGTCCCATCACTTCATGGCAAATAGATGGAGAAATGGTGGAAAGAGTGGCAGACTATTTTTATGGGCTCCAGAATCACTGCAGATGGTGACTGCAACCATGAAACAAAAAGATGCTTACTTCTTAGGAGGAAAGTTATGACCAACCTAGACAGCATATTAAAAAGCAGACATTGCTTTGCCAACAAAGGTCCATCTACTCAAGGCTATGGTTTTTCTAGTGGTCATGTATGGATTTGAGAGTTGGACTATAAAGAAGGCTGAGCACCGAAGAATTGATGCTTTTGAACTGTGGTGTTGGAGAAGACTCTTGAGAGTCCCTTGGCCAGCAACAAGATCCAACCAGTCCATCCTAAAGGAGATCAGTCTTTAATGTTCATTGGAAGGACTGATGTTGAAGCTGAAACTCCAATACTTTGGCCATCTGATGCCAAGAGCTGATTCATTTGAAAAGACCCTGATGCTGGGAAAGATTGAAGGCAGGAGGAGAAGGGGACAACAGAGGACGAGATGGTTGGATGGCATCACTGACTCAACAGACATGAGTTTGAGTGGACTCTGGGAGTTAGTGATGAAAGTGGGGGGCCTGGTGTGCTACAGTCCACAGGGTTGCAAAGAGTTGGTCATGACTGAACAACTGATCTGAACTTGTTTGTTTAGTCACAAAGTCGTGTCGACTCTGTAACCCCATGGACTATAGCTTGCCATGCTCCTCTGTCCATGGGATTTCCCAGGCAAGAATACTGGACTGGGTTGCCATTTCCTTCTCCAGTGCAGATCATGATGGCTCTAAAATTCCACTATCCAGAATGCTCATTCTTTTGCCCCTCCTCCCGTAAGACCAACCCTGAATTCTTATATAAAAACATAAGCTCTTTTGCTGAAAATCCTGAAGAGGCAGTGAAATGTGTTGGTTCAGATTAAGGCTCAGGAAGGCAGAAATGCATCACAGTCTCATTTATGTTTTCCAACCCATCCCATCCTGGTATGTGTGAACACACACACACACACACACACACACACACACACACACACACAGGAACACACACAGTGTTCTCTTACCTTCCTGCTTCATCAGACTTGACCCAGCTATTAGCAAAGGGGACTTCTTAGCACACAGGGAGGAAAATTTCCTGGTGAAGCTTCCTGGCAATGAAAAACGTTTGATTATAGCCACACAAGCCTATGACTTGTTTGCCGCTGAGGTACATCTGATAAGACATAGTTGTGCTTTAAAGTTTCTTCTAACCCTAAGTTTCTGTGAATTTTACTGCCTCCCACCTTCCTTCAGCAACTGGCCCTCCTGGGTGATGCGGCAATGGAATGTGGGATGTAGATGCCAGCTATCACTCCTTCCCTTCAGCACTTCTGTGAGGAAGTCCAGGATGAAGAGCCACCTCAGCAGTGTGTGCATCCATGCCTGCTAAGTCACTTCAGTCATGTGACTCTTTGTGACCCTGTGGACTGTAGCCCACCAGGCTCTCCTCTCCATGGGATTCTCCAGACAAGAATATTGGAGTGGGTTGCCATGTTCTCCTCCAAGGGATCTTCTCGATCCAGGGACTGAAACTGTGTCTTGAGTCTGTTATGTCTCCTGTACTGGCAGGCAGGTGCTTCACCACTAGTGCCACCTGGGAAGCCCCTCGGAGTAGCAAGGAGTATTCTTTGCATATGCAAACGTTGATTTGAAAAGATATCTCCATGATATGATGACTGTCATTTTTCTGGGTGACAGGTGGAAAGGTACACCCAGGACTCAGTAGTGACCTTTCTGTTTGATGGAATCGATGAAAATCATGCATTCTCCTGGAACCGTAACTTAATATTTGTTTTGTTAAGACTGGGAGAGGTGGCACATATGGGGGAGGGAGGAATATCAACCATAAACAGCAGGAAGTGATCTGTCCAGAAGTCAGGGAAGAGAAATATCTACATACGTACAGTGGACAGGAAAACTGCCCCAGAAGACATAAGAAACATTCAATTATACATCAGACCCTTGTCAGAAGACATTTGGGTCTTTGCTTTCTGCTCCATGCAACAAAATCTTTCCTCTACCCATGTATGCCAGGAGCCAGCATGAGGAACTCCGCCCATGGCAAAGGTCATGAGGAAGGAGGCTTGGCATACGGAAAGGCATGATCAAGCCTCAGGAAACCCCCTGTTCCTGGGCATCTACCCCCAAAACCAGAGTCTATCTACTTTACTGTTTCATGCTTTCGCCTACACCTCTGACTTTATGGGGGGCTATTCCCCACCGGTTCTCTCGGAGAAGGAGTAAACGTGCAGCTCCAAGTCAATAAAAATTCCTGGGCATGACAAGAGTGCTTTAACTTATGAACTCCTCTGAAGATTATCTAGCCCACCTGTATAGGTTCGTCCAGCCACATGTGATTGTTTATAGCCTCCCAACCTGAGAGGCACGAGATGTTTTAAACTTACTAAAGGCAA
Organism: Capra hircus; assembly: GCF_001704415.2. Lineage (NCBI taxonomy): Eukaryota > Metazoa > Chordata > Mammalia > Artiodactyla > Bovidae > Capra > Capra hircus. Next base: position 26,648,826 of record NW_017189516.1, on the reverse strand, counting down.
ATTATTTGGGGAAGTTAGAAATTATTAGTATAGTGGGTTGGTTAGGAATTACATTGGTGAAGGGCTTTTCATTTGTTGTGCCAATAATTGCTGCTAATTCCCTGCCCTGGGTGGGACAAGGGTTTCACAGGTCAAACCTCTCTGCTGGCAAACTAGCTTGTGTGACAGGATTATCCATACTCCTGCCACTACGCACATGTTTGTTTACTACCTCTTAACCATAAACAGCACAGAGAGTTTGGAGTATTTTGAAAGTCTTAACTAGCATAGGGCTTTTCTCATTGTTGAGTCAATGATTGCTGCCAGGCCTCCATATCCTTAGGCACCTGGGAATATATTAATCAATGTATTTGGGATATAGAAAAGGAAATGCAGTAGTTTTTGATGTCAGCAATACTAGACCTTTTGAGTTAATTAATTTTCTCTTTTGTTATAGATCACTGTACTTTGTTATAAATCACTGTGTCCTTGCTATGTAAAAATGTAACTTTATCACTATCTTAAGACCAAATAGATCTTAAGAGGAACATTGATGAAAGGATTTTCATTTGTTGGGCTGATGTTTGGTGCTAAATCTCCACATTCCCTGTCCTTATAATGAATATAACTAGCATATAGGAGAAATAAGTATTAATCTTTAAGCATATAGGAGAAATAAGTATTAACCTTTAAGATTAACCATGTTAACCTTGGGTTAAATAAATTCCTTTCTTGATTGTAACTCACTACACCCTCACCCTATAGGAATGCAACTTTATTTGGAGGGTGGTGCCTGGTTTAAGAAAAAGCACCCTTGGAGAAAATAAGTTTTTTGGTTATCAGAAAGAAAGAGTCGTAAAATGTCAGCAGGTCTCATGGCCAGAAGATGATGTAAAATCCCTAAGGTCTTTTTTTTTTATGTAAAGCACCTGATTTTGATAAAGGTCGGGACTGCTGACCCCTGCGTGACTGACTCTGTATTCATCCCTATGTGTAACAAAAGGTATATAAGCAAACCCAAAAATAAAGAAATCGGATCAGTTTCCAGAAAGACTGATTCCCCCATGTCGTTCTTTCTTGCTCCCTGTTTTTCTGGCTGAATTCCCATCTGGAGCGTGGGTGCTCACCATGTCTACTTACTTGTCTCGGCTTTCAAGCCCACGCGAGAAGGAGCCCAAGGAGGGGCACCTTCCGATATTCAAGTGGCACCGGTGGCCCAACATAGATGGTGCAAATTCCTTGTCTTGGAATTTTATTGGTATTCCACGTAAACCGAGTTATTCAGCCTCTTTTTCTCTCCTACTATTTTCTGGCCGAATTCCCATCTGGTGCATGGGTACCCACCAAGCCTGCTAATTTTTCCTGGGCTTCTAAGATTGGACCGGGGGGGCCTCAGTGCCTCCTCTCCTTTGGGAGAACGGGAAGAAGCCTGCGGCCTACGTAGGTGGTGATTGGTATTCCATGTAAACCAAGTTATTCAGCCTCTTTTTTTCTGCTAATTTTCTAATCCCTCTCTATCTGTAATTAAATAAGTTATTTCCAAGGACACCGACTCTGTCCCCACCTTTGAATCACCCTGGATCCACCGGGGCTGGACCCTGGCACATGTATGTGCATGCTAAATTACTTCAGTCATGTCTGACTCTGCGACCCCGTGGACTGTAGCCCACAAGGTTCCTCTGTCCATGGGATTCTCCAGGCAAGAATACTGGAGTGGGTTGCTATGCCCTCCTCCAGGGGATCCTCCCAACCCAGGAATCAAACCTGCATCTCTTAAATCTCCTGCATTAGCAGGCAGGTTCTGTTGCATGGGAAGCCCATGCATGGGACACAGGACAATAGAACCTGTGTCCACAAACAGGATATAAAGCCAGATACAGGGCTCCAAAGAAGAAGCAATGAGAAATAGTAACAGAAAGAACTAACTTGGCAGATTGCAGAGATGAGAATTTTAGGTCTAGCCTAGTTTTAACCTGCTGTTTAACCTTGGGCTAGTCTCAATCCTTTCTTTCTTCATCTGAAGAATTATAATATGATTTCTATTTTGTAAAGATCTAGTGAGAGCTAGATGAGTGTCAGATGAGTCTCACAGAAGCAGAGCCTGAGGTGAGGATACTGTGCTTGTGATTTATTAAGAACTAAGCCCAGCGAGACCAGTAAGGCAGTGGAGATGCAAGAGAAGGATGGGAGAAAACTAAGCAAGGCAGAGCCCAGTCTTGGCTCAGCTGCAGGGAGCTCTGGAAAGTAAATTATACCAAAGAGTTGATGCAACCTGAAGGGAGTTGGGCTTTCCTGTTCCAGCCAGTCTTTTGTCAAGGGCCTTGGGTTAGAGGATGGCAGCAAAGTAAACTCCTAGGCATTTCCTGTTCTCTGTGTCTGAAGGGTGGCTTCAGGTTTGGTAAAGGCAGTTAGAAACCAAAGGGCAGTGAGGCTGGGAGAGGAATTCATAGGAAAAGTAGAAGGAATAAGAGGACTCCTGGGCAAAAAAAAAAAAAAAAAAAAAAAGACAGTATCAGCTAAAATGGGAAAATACTTCATTGGTCAGGGATTCATCAGGGATTACCCAAAGAATAAGGATCTGCTCTCAACCAAGAATGGAATACCAGCTCATTCTCCCTGACCTCTAGAGAGAATCTGATGTTCAATTATGTGCAAGTGATCTAATACTGAAAGCCAGGACCAGCAAAGGAACATTTAGAGGATGTTGTGTAAGGGAAACACCATTCCTCTCCTCCATTAGATACTTTGTACTCAGTCCTTACAGAGGACAGAGAACAGAAATAGATTATATTCGGTTAGGCCCTATTAGAATCACTTTCACTGTGTAGTTGGTTAATGCTCATAAATCCCACCAACCAAAGACCTCCAGGAACAAACTAGTCATTGCTGAGCTCGTTGCAGCAAAAAAGAACATGTACCAGAGGAACTGCGGGATGTCTTGGAAAGAGGGGTGGCCAGGGACCTCTGAATAAATTTGGGTTTATTCCAAGTGATTTCCAAGAGAAATCAGGGAAGAAAGGGTCATTCTGGATTGAACATTTTCAACAGCAGGGACGATTTACCATTTTGGCATCTCAACGGTTTTCATATAGGACAAAAAGAACTCTAGAAATAATCCTTGAAAATATAGTTTTCATATAGGATAAATGAGGCTGAAATTGTCACTTGGCAAAGAACAGCAGTCACTCGTGTTAGTCAGAGAAGAAGGATGTTTAGTCACTTTTTGTGATTACCCTGTGGTTTTATCTTATCTTGTTCCAAATACAATCATGGGGTGACCTCGTCCCAGCTCTGTTTATAGGAGTTGAGACCTGGCTGCCAGCAGGTCCGTTTCTCACTTTCTCTGCTTGTCAGCAGGATGTATTTCATTTTCTCAATGGCACACCCTTTTTCTTTTCCTCACAAAATTTAAAAGAAACAACCATACTAAGTCTGCTCCTGCAGCAGCAGTACAAATTGTAAGGAGCATACCAGCCCTTGTACCACCTGGGATATGCCACAAAATCCCCATGGGAATTTCATTCAGAATTGAACGCCAAGAAAAATGATTCTGCTTGAGACGTGATAGTCTTTCTTCATCATGATAGTAAGCTCTAGGCGATCATTCATCATACTTTTTTTTCTTCTAGCTTTTTGGTCGCTCAGAGCCAAATTTGAAACTCCTGTAGACATTGACCTTTAGGTCTAGCACATTTGCATTCACTTTTCTCCCGAATCTGCACTTTCTATTTTCATTTTTACTAGTTTTTCCCCTGATATTGTTAGTTTCTTCAGATAAAGGTGGGGAAGAAATGAAGTCCCACTTTGAGCCATGTTGCACAGCTTGAGGCTAACACAAAATTAGATCTTGTATCAGTTCCCAGCTATCTTATGGGTGTAAGCAGTCTCTTACAATTTAAGAGGAGAGCACCTTTTTCTTTTTCAATTTCCTTCCTCCCCATAACACAGTATGCAGAAATGGTAGATAGATGCTACCTGGAAACTCTTTGTCTTTGACGGGATTCTCGCAGTCAGACAGTAGAGGTCACCATGGAGCTGTGTTTGATGGAGCTCACAGACTTGGAAACAGCCCAGTGGGTCTGAAATGATAGGAGGCTTAATCATTCGATTCAGATATGTATTCTTTGTGCTCTGGTCCTTCAACAGACAGAATTTTGCCATGGTTGCCTTCAGTGTCACTTTGGTAATATAATTGTTTAGAGGAGAAAAGGTGGCTTTTATATATTGTTTACCAAAAAGAATTCCATTTTAAGCACTAAGGAACTCTGAAAAAAAAAATGGTTACAAAATGTGTTTACTTAAATATTGTGAAATGAGGATGGAAATTCGCAGTTCAGAGTATTTGTCATCTGCTCATGACTAGCAGATGGCTGCCTCCTCCTCCTCCTCCTTTGCAAGCCGAGTGACTCACATCTTACAGGGTGTGCAAATTGAAATTTCGAAACTCTCCACAGAGTAGAGGTGGCAGTGCCATAACTCGATGCAGGAGAAGTGTGCCAGCCAGATGACTTTGCCAGCCAGCATGCTGCCAAAGACTTCACAAAATGTCTCTCTCATTGGAAAGAAAAGCGTTTGCCTGTCTCTCCGCACATGTTCAATGCACCATTTCTGAAAGGATACAAGGTATGCTTCAGTCTGTGGGTGAGCCTGTCTGTTGTGCAAGGGAGCGGGTAGTCTACCATCCCAGAGTGGGGTAGTAATTGCTCCTACCAAGGTGAATCATACAAGATGGACTCACTTGTTTTGGCTTGTCAGCTCTAGGATGGTGGCAAGTCTGCCTCCAGCCATCGACAGAACAAAGTCTGAGCGATTATCACATGCTCCAATAAATGGAAGGTTAAATACAGTTTAGAAAGATACAAGTCATCTAAGTTCAAAGTTTTTTTTTTTTCCTCTTTTGTTTAATTAAGAGGAACTCTGGGTCTGCTATGCTTAACCAAAAAATGAAGGCTGTATTTTAGGTAATTATATTTGTTTTAAAAAATGGAGTCCTGCCAACTAGATGGACTAACAGCAAAACTGACTTTCAGTTACAGATCCCACTTCCCTTCATGTAGTAGCTAGTTACCGAAGAGCCCCCACCCAGCCCCCCTGCAAAGAACTGCAGATGTGAATACTCCAGTATTCATATCTTTGTGCAGCCCCTTCCATTCGAAGTCAAAGAGAGCCTTGTAGCTCCCACTTGTGTCTGCTAGAATACCGGCTCTAGGAGAAGACAACTGTCACATAAGAAGTCTGACTACCCTGAGATTGCTTTAGTTTGAGGAAGCTCAAGCTGTCACCTGAAGAACCTGTGTAGAGAGAGGAAAATGCCTGGTAAGCCCCTAGCTATTTCAGGCTTCTCAGCTGATAAGCCAGGCATGTGACTAAAGAAGCCATGCTGGACATCCAGTTGAGGGGAGCCTTCAGATGACTGACTGCAACCACCTGGGAGAACCCAACATCACCTAAATGAGCTCAGTCAACCTACAGGGCCATGAGAGATAATAATACATTTTTTAAAGCTACTCTGTTTTGGTGTTGTTTGTTAAACAGCAATAGATATTACCCAAACACTTTATATTGAGAGAGTTAAATATGAAATTCTTAGCAATTGCACTGACCTAGCTCCCTTCTTTTTTTCTCACACAAGAGAGTGTTTATGAGGAAGCCTCATAATCTCTATTTAAAAAAAATTTTTTTTTTTTAAATTGACCTATAGTTCTTTTACCATGTTTTGTTAGTTTCAGGTGTATGTGATTCAGTTACATAGGTTGTTGCAAGCACTTTTGATAAGGTCTGATCCTCCAATATTTTCTAAGGGAACTTAGACACTAGTGATGTGATGAACATACAAGTGAAGACAGAAACAGAATGCCCTTAGGGCTATGTCACTTGGGGACATATTCTATTGAGCTAAGAAGTAGGAGAAAACTTGCAAGTCACTCAATACAACAGTAGAGTTGTCATTCCTGGGGCCCCATTCTTTGTTCATTATTGAGTACCAAGAAAAGTTATGACCAACCTAGATAGCATATTAAAAAGCAGAGACATTACTTTGTCAACAAAGGTCTGTCTAGTCAAGGCTATGGTTTTTCCAGTAGTCATGTATGGATGTGAGATTTGGACTAGAAAGAAAGCTGAGCGCTGAAGAATTGATGTTTTTGAACTGTGGTGTTGGAGAAGACTCTTGAGAGTCCCTTGGACTGCAAGGAGATCCAACCAGTCCATTCTGAAGGAGATCAGTCCTGGGTGTTCTTTGGAAGGAATGATGCTAAAGCTGAAACTCCAGTACTTTGGCCATCTCATGCGAAGAGTTGACTCTGATGCTACGAGGGATTGGGGGCAGGAGGAGAAGGGGACGACAGAGGATGAGATGGCTGGATGTCATCATTGACTCGATGGACGTGAGTTTGAGTGAACTCCGGGAGTTGGTGATGGGCAGAGAGGCCTGGCATGCTGCAATTCATGGGATCGCAAAGAGCTGGACATGACTGAGTGGCTGAACTGGACTGAGACACCTAAAACGTGTAAATAACTGGAGATGGATGAAGATGTCATGACAAGTTATTTAGAATAATGAAGAGATGATGTTATCAAAGGAGATTAAAGGCTCTAAATTAGAGCCTAGCTGAACAATGGTTGAGGAATGGCAACATACGAGGATGTCAGTGCCAAAGAGAAAAGCCTATCTTAGTCATTTGTAGCTCTGGGTTAGAGCCAGTGAGGGAAGAGAAGAGGGACAGTGAGCAATGGAGTCGAGAGAGAAACAGGCTCAGGATTTAAAGTAGGACTTTTAGGTGAAAGTCTTTTAGGTTAAAGTCTTTCCAGTCAACTACAACCAATGAAATTTAAGCAGAAAAATTTTAGCATAGCAGGAAAAAAAGTACCAGCATGCCTGTCAGGAGGTATTTGTTCAGCTACTCACAGACAGTATAGACTCGGCAAGTCTTTGTCCTCTCTGGGTCTCAGGAAGGCATGTTGTAACTTATAAAAGACTCTACAGAGGCAAAGTATTATATTAATTATAATAAAGTGAGAAGTAGTACTTTATGATGCAATCTAAGTTCTTTTTCATCTATAAAAAACTTGTGGTTCTATACTATAGAAACAGGAGACAGTTTTAGAATTTAAAAACTAGGTAATTAGGCTTATAGACTGGAGATATGGATAAAAAGCTTTGGTTGAGATTTTGTGTAATACTTAAAGGAAAGCCAGTATGTGGCAGATGCTAATAAAAATATTTGTGGATTGACTGAATGAGCTATTCCTTGGACATCAAGGATAAAAATGGCTGAAAAAGCAGACACACCAAATATAAGTCTGTCTTTATCTCTTATTTTATGAATTTTTCTCACTTGGTTCTATTGCTTGGCAACACTGATATCAAAATTTCTAAGGAATATTTAGTGTTGCTTATTTATTCTCAAGATGAATAGGGAAGCAGGTATTTTTCCCAACTAATGCTAACTCAGTAATTTATAATTATTTTTATCTTTACATTTTTGTTAAGGAAAATCACAAACACATAAACAGAATAGCCATCACCCAGATTCAGCAATTATCAACATTCTACAATTCTAGTTTTATTTATACCTCCATCATTTCTTACTCTCACTGGATTATATGTGGTTATTTGGGGCTTCCCAGGTGGCACTAGTAGTAAAAGAACCCTCCTGCCAATTCAGGAGACCCAAGAGACCTGGCTTCAATCCCTGGGTCTGGAAGATCCCCTGGAGGAAGAAATGGCAACCCACTCCAGTGTTCTTGCCTGGAAAATTCCATGGATATGAGCCTTGTAGGCTACAGTCCATAGGGTCACAAAGAGTCAGACATGACTGAGCACACAGTCCCATCCATTTTTCAAATAGATTATAAAACAAAATTTAGCATTCCATTTATCTTAGCCTAGTGTACTCATTTATGGGTGTTTTAATTTCCCATATTTTTAGTATATTGCTGAGTTGCAAAGAACTTCCCTAGGGTGCCATTTCTTCTGACTCTGGATTAAGTAAAATTGCACCCATTTTAGAAAAGCTCTCTGTGGATGAGTCCCCTTGCATTGTAAAGAGGATTTCAGAGCTGTCCTATTTAAAAAGGGATCCATATCATTCAGATGTCTTGGTTACACCATTAAAACTCACTATAGTTGGTTAAGCAGAAAACATATCTAACAGCTTTGAGAAGTCTCTTTAGACCCTTTGAGAGATTAGAGATCCAGGCTTGAAGATATATGGGCAACACTCAAACGTCACTTTAGAATGGGAATCCAGAAAGGGATCCATCATTGCTGCCACTGGGCACAGACCCCACAGATTTCCCTACTGATCATGGGCAATGAATGCTGAACTGCTGTCATTATTGTTCCTGAAAGCCATTGCCTCTGCCATCATCTTCAGAGAGTGGTCTTGACCCTGTCCACTTCCTCATGTGTGTCTCTTTTAAACTGAAATCTCATTAAGTGCACTTCATTGGTTTGAGTGTATTCATTGGCTGAGGTGTTTATGCCCTAGTTTCCAGGAAGGCTGGAAGAGTGACTTTTGGAATTCTAGGTAGGGAAAACCAGATGCATGAGGTGGGTTGATCCCCAAATTTAGGTATTCAAAAGATCTGACTGGCCACAAATTATGACATGTGTTTATTAAAGGAACTTTAAATTGAATGGTCTTTGAAGGAATTTCTAGACTGTATGAAAGGAATAACGCAGTTGATGGACCTACATGTTAGAAACAATTTGTTCATTTCTTCTTGGGACAGGGGAAATCATTATTCTTTTAACTTAAAAAAGAAAAGCCATATGCACTATTTTCTCTAGCTTTAATGTCTTCTCTCTTCTGGATTCTCTCCAAAATCCTCAAATCTCTTTCATTTTAGAGGTCCCCAGTGTTCTTGCCTGGAGAATCCTGGGGACGGGGGAGCCTGGTGGGCTGCCGTCTCTGGGGTCGCGCAGAGTCGGACACAACTGAAGCAACTTAGCAGCAGCAGCAGCAGCAGCAGCAGTATTTCCTCCTGTTCTAAGCTTCCCCCACTCTACCACCTTAGAATTTTTCTAAAATACTTTTTATTCTAAGCCATTCTCTGACACTATATTTTTTTTGCTCTGCAATTTTCTCTCATTTAAAAAAAGTTTTCTACAGCATATATACTTCCCTTTATAAGGAAGAATGTGTCTCAAGAGCTATAAAAAGACAATGTTAACTGATATACACTAACTCACTCCCCAGGAATTTCACAATTACAGGCATGTTGGGATACTTTTTCTAAGTGAATGTAGTAAGCCATCTATTTTCTACTGAAAAAAAGAAAGGAAAAGAGACAGATTAAGGAGGTAAGATATTTGCTCTTATAGACTTAGAAGATACTGTAAAACATCTATAATTCATATCAAACATCTTTCGCTTGACCTACATCTTCTATTACCTCCCTTTCTGTTACTTGCTGGGAGATCATACTCACTCTTTCAAATGGAATTTGGATAATAATTTTCCTTTCGAATGACAAAAGGGCTTTACATTAGGTAAAGAAATACTGAAATGTGTTTATTATACATTATCCAAAGTAAATATACCAAAGGTCACTTTAGAAAATGATTTTATGTGTAAAATAACTTACGCTAGCCTTCCCTGAGGGATATAAACTATAAAGCTGGCACAAAAACATTTCTCTCCAGTTAATTTTCTTCTCTGTGTCACTAAAATACCAAACTCAGCTACTTGCATAATAACCACTAGTAGAGTCACTTTAAATGTTTGAAACATTCAAGTTGTCCCCTCTTCCTTTAAGAAATACAATTTAATAGGCAATTCAGTGAAAATATACTACCCAAATGTTTGATGGCTTGAACTGAAATCAGCCATCAGGCAAAGCCTGTTTTATGTTGTTTAGATTTTTTGAGGGGTCGGGTTGGATTCTTTTTTGTTTTGTTTTGCATCATAGAATGCAAATGAAACATTTAAGAGATAGAGGCCAAACTAAATGTCAAAGTGAAATATGAAATAAGGTTAACTTTATTCTGATTAATCAACTCCTGGACTTGACTAAAACACAGAGTTTCATGATAGAAAGGGTTTGATTATTTTGCAGTCTTTGTTACTAGTTTAAGGGAAAAAAGTATTAAAATATTATTTATTTCCTTCCATAAAAAAAGTTAAATGCTTACTCTGGAACAAACAAAAAAATAAGATTTACAACCTCCAAAAAACACTGGCAGAGGTATGAAAGAGAAAAAGCAATTTAAAATTTAAAATAAGCAGTTTGTATTAATTTTCTGTTGCTGTAGAACAAATGACCAGAGATTTAGAAATTTAAAACAATAGGCATTTATTATCTTAAAGCTTCCACAAGTCAGGATCTTGGTCACCACTCATCTGGGCTCTCTGCTCAGGGTCTCACAAGGCCTACAGTCAAGGTGTCAGCCAGGCAGTATTGTCATCAGAGGCTTGACGGGGGAAGGATATCCTTCCAGGTTCCCTTAGGTTGTTGAAAGCAGTAATTTCCTTGACTGTAGAACTCATGGCAGCTTTCTTTTTCAAGGTTATTAAGAGAGTGGAGAGCTAGTCTGCTCAGAGGCTTTTGTATAAATTGGAAGGTAATCACAGGAGAGCTAGCTCATTATCTTTGCAATATTCTGTGGGTTAGAAGCAAGTCACCAGTTCTGCCTGCTACTCAAGGGGAGGAGATTATACAGAGTGAGAACATGGGGGCCATAAGAACAACATGATATGGGGTAGAATTCCATTTCTACCACATTAGAAGCACAGTTTAAACAAACACCAATGAACCCCAAGGCAGACAGTTTACCAGAGAGTATGCCCTTTGATTAACGTACTTGTTGGTATTTATAACTATAAGATTAACAACCACAAGATTCCCAGGTATTTCAAGGATTTAAAGGTAACCTGTTGAAAGACTCTTGACTATGCAAAACCTAGCAGAGTACATTGCCCTGCTGTGGCCTTGGCCAATTTTCAGCTCAGGCCACAGATGAGCTTCATGAGTCCACCCTGTCCACAGTGTGCAGGGTCACATATAAGTATACTGAGCACAGACAATCGCGTTTGTGACACTACTGATGAATTACTCCTACTCAAATCGATAGGTATTAAGACCCTTGAGGGACCTACAGGGTCTGTTCAGCCACTGCAAGCAGTCTTCCTTGAATGTCAGCAGTGAGTTTAGTCATCTCATGAGGAGAATCAAGCAGAAGTGAGGTTAAGCACTATTCAGGTGAGAGAAAAATAACATGATGAATAGTAAAATAAGGAAATGAAGGGCTGCACTTCCCCCTTGTGAAAGCATACTTTGGCTCCAAGTCTTCAGTTCAAAGGCTGTAGCCTGTATGCATTCTCTTTAGCACGTGTTCATTCACAAAACCAGGATTATGCAGCAAAACTAACATGAGAACTGAGGATAATATACACTTTAGATATTTTCCACATCATGGAAAGAAGAAATAAACTATACTCTTGTGTTAGTTTGGATTCTTTGAGAAGCAGATGCTGAAATAAAGTTAGGAGGGCAAAAGGTTTATTGGGAAGAAACATCCGCGAGGAAACAGGATTTGGAAAGGAATGCCGCATCTGCCACAACTCCATATGGCCTACGGAGGTCACAGATTTGACCTTTAGTCAAAAAAAAAATCAAGAAAGTTTCTGGTTTTGTGGGATTCGGGCCCTGTTTACAACAAGGAGGACTATTTCACAGAACCTCAGGGGCTTAAGCAAATTCTCAGAGGTTGTCCATTTCAACTCTTCATCTTGAGACAGGAATGCAGTGAATCATTCTTATGGCAGGGGGTGGGGGGGTAGGTGGGGGGTAGGCGGGGGGACTTTCCCATCTCTGAGAAGGTCCAGGTAGGTGGTTTTACAAATCTCTTGTTTGGCTAGTTCATTAAGAGGTTGCAGACATTTGAAAATTTCTAAGTGAATCCTCCAGGTCTACTCCAGGTTAGGAGCAAGGCAGTATTTTCTTATGGTTCCTTTTCTTTTGCTAGTCCCTCATAGGTTGGAACTTACTCCTATCCTCTATTATTATCCTGTTCTTATCGTAAACACTTTCCCAACGAGAACTCATCCACTGCCATGGTTTCAATTTTTATCTGTAGAGTTGTCATTCTCAACTAGGGGCTATTTTGCTTCTCAGGGGACTTCTGGCAATGTCTGAAGACGTTTTGGTTGCTATGATTGGGGAAGTGCTACTGGTATTTAGAAGACAGAGACAGTGGATGCTATTAAATATCCTACAGTCAGTCCCTCACAACAAAGAATCATACCGCACAGGTTTCCAACAGTGCCAAGGTTGAGAACCCCTGCTGTATAGAGATGATTCCAACTCCAGATGTCCTACCCAGGTTTCACTTGCAAACTCTACACGGCAAGATGAAGAATTTTTGACCTATTTTCTAAATAAAGTTAAAAGCAAAGCCACCAGATAAAGAGATGCAGGGGAGCAGAGCTGACCCACAGGAACACAGTGCCCACCTAGGGTTCACAGTATTTTAGGTGCCCTTGAAAATGTTTTAACTTCTTTTGAAATCAGGAGGAAACAAATGAATATGACAACGATGAATATATAGTAATGAATGCTGCTGCTGCTGCTAAGTCGCTTCAGTCATGTCCGACTCTGTGCGACCCCACAGACGGCAGCCCTCCAGGCTACCCCACCCCTGGGATTCTCCAGGCAAGAACACTGGAGTGGGTTGCCATTTCCAGTTAACCTATACCAACTCAGTGGTAAAGCATAATTTTTAGGGTTTTTTTTTGGAGGAAGAGATTCATGAAGGCAAAAGTGTCTAGGGGCCATGAAAATCATAATACAGTCCTTTTAGGGAGGAGAAGGAAGCATAGGAAATGTGGAGAGTGGGCAGAGTGTGAAACATTACTGTGGACAGTGGGAAGATTTAGGGAAAAAAATGTATGAGTTTTGGTAAGACTACCGGCTGTTATTAAGTGCCTACTTGCAGTTGGTATTCATCAATTTATAGGCATACTGATTTGTCTAGTTCTGGAATTCTCCAGCCAAGCTCAGCTGCATGGGCAGCAGAAAGTAGGCAACTGTTTGGGATATTCTAGTGCTGGCCATTTGGAGTAAAGGAGAGAGAAGTAAAGGAGATCAGAGACTTTGCAAGAGAATTTATAGAATAATGAAGTGAGGGAGTGAAACTGGACAAAGAGTGAAGTAATAACAAAATGGAGACTTTGGATTGAGATTAAAAAGTCAATGAATTAGAGACTCCACTCAGAATGAAAAAACTAACACATGTGTTCTGATTTGTGAGATTTGGGGAAGCTAGCATGTGTCCAAATACCTACTCTGGTATATGACAAAAGCTAGAAAATTTGACAACATAGATTTCATTACTCTAGGAGTTGCTAGAGTCATTTTGTCAATTTGTCAAATTTGCCAATTTCTCAAGTTCTCTGTTAAAATGCAATTATTGAGAAAGGAAAAAAAAAACTATATTCTTAGTTAGCACCTTAGCTTATAACTAGTTATAATTGAGACCAATAGGGAATAGGACCTTGAATGTGGAACTAGGAAGCACACCAAGTCAAATAAAGATCTATTTGCCAAAAATTAGTTCAACTTGTAGAATGGCCAACATGACAAATTGCCAATTGCAATAGTATTGATTCACCAAAAAATTATTTGTGTTTATTAGTATAAAATTGTAGCAATCTATGTCGAATGAGATAGTTCACCAACCACTGAAGATTTTCTAAAGCTTAATTTCAGTTAATGTAGTTTAGCTTGGGTTTCACTTTTAATTTGCTGCAGCTATTTTACCACAGGGATTTTACCATAGATTTATCAGTCTCAGTTGAAGCTCATTTTCTTGGGTGATTCACATTTCAGAAATTGAGCACTTTTCATCTGCTTTTTGGGAGACAGTTATCCAAGGCTCTCTCACGTTTCTCCACATCTTGTAAGCAAGATAAGCATCTTGTAAGCAAGACAAGACTCTTTGTTCTGGATTGTCTTTTCAAGGATATTTGTGTAGTGAACAGTGTCTCCCTCCTAAGCAAAGGACAAGAATGTTTACTTTCCATTTCAAAAGATTCGGGTTCCCTAAGCTCAGAATTCTTCTCTTGTAATACAGCTCTGTGTGGGTGTGTGGGGGGATATCATCTAGCCCTCTACCCATCGCTTTTGGGAACTGGGGCTCAGGGAACCTGCGCCAATGTGCAGATAATCTAGCTTCTGCTGTTTCTTTGAGTAATAAATTTCACTTCACTTCTGACCTAGGAGTCTCCTCTTTTATGTTGGCACCCATGGAACTGTGTCAGACTGAGTTTTTAGATAAGTGGAGTGAAATCTGACACACTTTCCAGTTCTTGACACTGCCCAAAACTCATGCAAAATATTCATTTTTATCAAGTCTGTTTAATAAGTCTGAATTAAAATAATTGCAAAATACTATGAGCTGAATTAAAAATACTTTGGATGAGCAAATCCTTCTACCTTGGTTCTGAAATCCTTGGTATTTGAGATATGAGCAACACTTGTAATTTGAAATACACAAGTAATTCTCAGTTTAAAAGGTCATATATCCAAAGTATTGAAAAATCTAGAATTCATTGAACTTTACCTATCCATGATGAAAGGCAGGCACAAAAATGCTGCAGAAAAACTAAATTCAGTGAAATCTTTATGCTGGTAACCTAAACCGCACAAAAATCTCCAAAAGCTGCTACAAACATCCCAGCCAATTTGTATTGCTATAAATGTTGTAAATAGTTAAATGAATCAGTTTTTAAAATAATTTGATAAATTTAGCAAATTTCTCATTCATTGAGTTGGCCTAGGGGAAAGGGAGGGATCAGAAGACTTGGGGAGGTGTGGGAGGCACCAAGGCGGGTGTTCCCAGCTGCATGGTTTAAACAAGAACACCAGCCTGTGGCCAAGGGAATCTTCATAGGTAGATAAAAACTAATATCATTTGGCCTTTCTCCACAGAAGTTGGTACAAGATAATTGCTCCATCAGACTGAAACAATCACATCTAATAAAAGCTCTAGTGATTAAGAGCTGATGTTTTGCTAACCTAGGTTCAAGATGTGGCTTTTACAATTTTACCTAATCTCTCAGAACCTCAATTTCTACATCTTAAAAGTAGATATAATCATTAACATTTGTTTCTCAAGGATATTGTGAGAATTAATTGAAATATGCATTTAAATTGCTTAGCATGAGATCCACCACATAGGAAGTGCTTAATAGTCATACTGTGAGATATTAATAAATATTAATTTTTTATATTGGAATTTCAAAGGATTTTTATCAAATATACTTATTTCCTTGCTTACTTTTGTGTTTTAGTAACTTTTTCTTTAAACATTTAAGGGGGAAAGGCACAAAGATATAGCACTTTCTAAAGAGCATATTGGGTGAGATGGGTGTGTTTTAGAGAATCCAGATACTGCATCCCACTTTAGATTTTGGCAGAAGAGCAAACAAATTTTGCAAAGATTCTGTCCTTTAATTATTACACCACTATGTATTAAAAGGAATTTAAGCCATGTGGTATTTTTGATACATTTGCAATTAATTAATAAAACTATGGTGTTCTAAAAAGTATTTGATGTTCAAGCAGTTATTTACCTCCTAATTTCTTTATAAGTTACCCTTTCCTTTTGGAGGTTTACTTTTGGAAGTTGAGTGACATGGCAATTAATGTTCACCTAAGATAAGTCTACTTTACTTTGAATGCTTAGTGCTGCAGAGTTAGATAAATACCATGACTCAGTATCCCTAGAGAGAGAATTATTGTCTTTATTGTCAAACAGACAACTTTTTGAAGAGAGATTACCTTAAGCTGAATCCTGCTATCTTCTCCTAGATGGAAATTGGTGAAAACTAGGGTAAGTCTGGGTACTACTATTATTTCAATGACTAGTGTTACTGGCTACAATTTACTGAGCACCTATTATGTGATAAACACCTAACTTACATTTACTTATGATTTAATTCTTGTAACAGCCCTATAATGTAAACATTACTACATTTTTGCTGATGAGGAGACAGGCTTAGAATTTAAGGAACTTGGTCAGGATTATAAGTGACAGAGCAAGACAGGTTTATAAGTGACAGAGCTTATAAGTGACAGAGCAAGATGCCACTGAACCCTTAGTCCATCATTTGGTGCTTCAATTGGGCCTGAAAAAACTTTGATCTGAGATTAACAGTCTTCTGGATATATCCCAGGAGTGGTCTGAGTTAAACTAGCATGAACCAGAGTGGGGTAGGGACTGGTCCCACTCTGGTGGGAAGGTGAAAGAAAGCAAGATATTGAAAGAAGAAGATGTGTTGTAAGATACTAAGGATATGAACTAAGTCAGTGTAGGTGGGTTGATGTGCAGGGTCCAGATTTAAGATTTATGTCTGATGATTGATCAAGTATATATGTGAGTGTGATATTCTGAATGGGTCCAAAATTTATTATAAGGGTGGTTAACTGTAACTCCATTAACAGAGAAAAGATGGTGGAGGAGCAGCAATTCATAGTAGTGTCAGCTTTCTGACCATAACACAATAAATTTAGGAATCATTTTCAGGAAGATAACTACACATAATCTTTCAAAAAATTGTTTGGAAACCAACAAATATAGTTCACAGTAACTATTGGTCAATAAAGAAATCATAATGGAAATTAGAAAATGTTTAAAACTGAATAATAATGGAAAATTTGCATATCAAAACTTAGATGCCAATAGAACTTTATTTAAAAACCAGAAAAAACTTAGATGCACATAAAGCTATATGTAAAGTAACATTTGGGGCTTCCCCAGTGGCTCAGCAGTAAAGAATCTGCTTTCAATGCAGGAGATGCAGGAGACACAGGTTCAATCCCTGGATTGGGAAGACCTCTGGAAGAAGGCACGGCAACCCAGTCCAGCATTCTTGCCTAGAATGTCCATGTTCATGGACAGAGGAACATGGTGGGCTACAGTTTAAAGGGTCACAGAGTCAGACATGACTAAAGTGACTGAGCATGTACTCATGCAAAGTAACATTTAGACCTTTAAATGCATATATTAAAAAAGTTTGAAACTGATCTCAGTAAAATAAACAAAAATAAATTGTAAAATGGGAAAATGAAAAACAAGAAAAAAATGAATGAAATAGAAAAAATATAGAAAATATAGAAATCGACAAAATAAAAAAAGGCTCCTTTGAAAAGACAAATAAAATATATAGACCTCTGATAAGACTGTGTAAGAAATCAAGGAGATAAGGAACAAATAATCAATCCTATGAATATATAAGAGATATTTACTTCAATGTATAAAGCAAACATTGGTAGAACTGATGGGCTAAACAAACAAAACCACAATTATAGCTAGAAACTTCAAAAGCCCTCTCTTAACAACTGTGAAGCAACTAGATGAAAATCAGCAAGGATCTAGAACTCAATATACCATCAACCAACAGGATCTAATTCACATTTATGGAATATTTTATCCCACAACAATAGAACACACATTATTTTCAAGTGCCTATGAAATATGCCTCAACACAAAACATATTCCAACTCATAAAACAAGCCTCAACAAAATTTTAAGTTGAAATTATACAGTGTATTTTCTCTGAGCATAATGGAATCACACTAGAAAGATATCAGGAAACTCTCCAAACACTTTGAAATTAAACAAAACACTTTCTAATAACTCATGGGTTAAAAAGGAAATCTCAAATGAAATTTAATTAAATGAAAATATGACTTATCAAAATATATATGATGCAACTAAAGTAGTGCTGAAAGGGAAATTTATAGCATTAATGCTTGCATTAGAAAGGAAGAAAAGTCTCAAATCAGTAAGTCTGTACCTCAAGAAACTAGAAAAAGAAGAGCAAAATAAAGCAAAACAAGTGGAAGAAAGAAAATAATACAGATAGCAGAACTCAATGAAATGAAAAATAAGAAAACAAATGAGAAAATCAATGAAACAAAAAGGTTTCTTTGAAAGATCAATAAAGTTGACAAACTCTAAAAAATACAAAAATAAAAAGAGAGAAGACCCAATCACCAACAATAGAAATAAAATTGGATATCACCTGCAGTCATTAATAAGGATAAGAGACTATTACAAACAACTTCATACACATAAATTCAACAACTTAGATGAAATAGACCGATTTCTCAAAAACCATAAATGATCCAAATTCAGCCAATGTGAAATGGATCATCTGAGTGGCTCTACAACAGTTAAAGAAATTGAATTTGTAATTTGAAAATTTCCTCTCAAAGAAATCTCTTGGTTCAAAAGTTTCCACTAAAGAATTCTACCAAACAATTAAAGGATTAACACCAATTTTTACATAACCTTTTCCAGAAAATAGAAGAGGAAGAAATGCCTTGTAATACATTTAATGCGGTATTACCCTGATATTAAAACCATACAAATCAGTTCAGAAAGAAACTACAGACCCTTATCTCTCATGAACTTAAGCGCAAAAATTCTCAAGAAAATATTTTTAAATTGAATCCAGAAATATCTTAAAAAAATTACTACATCATAGCTATGTTAATGCTCTACTGCTGCTGTAACAAATTACCTCAAATGTAACTGTTTATTCTTACATGCGTTCCCAAACATGAACCCCCCTCCCACCTCCCTCCCCATAATTAAAGATTTTAAAATTTAAAAAAAAAAATAAAAAATAAAACATTTTAAATCTTAAAAAAAAAATGTACCTGTTTAAGCAACATATATTACTTTATAGTTCTGTAGGTTAGAAATCCAACATGGATCTCACTGAGCTAAAACCAAGGCATTGGTTGTGTTACTTTTTGGAAACTTTAAGAGATATGCTGTTTCCTTGTCTTTTTCAGTTTTCAAGTGCTACCAACATTCCCTGGGACATGGCCCCTCCCTTCATCTTCAAGGCTAGCAATATTGCATCTCTCTAACCATTTTTGGTAGTCAAATCTGATCACAGCTGGGAACGGTTCTCTGCTTTTAAGAATTCAGGTGACTAGATTGGGCACACACTATCAATGATAATCTCATCTCACAGCCCTTAACCTTAATCTCATCTGCACAGTCAGTCCCTTCTGCCATATAAGTAGCATATTTACGGTTTCATGAAGATTAGATTGTGGGCATCTTTGGGGCCAGTATTCTGCCTACCTTAGCTCCCAAGTAGGACTTATTTCATGTATAGCAATCATTGTAATCCACTATATCAACAGGCCAAAGAAGAAAAATCACATGATCATATCAGGAAGGGTGTTGGACAAAATTCAGTACCCTTTCATGATTTTTAAAAAAGAAATCTTAGTGTTGCAGTCCATTCTGGCTGCTATAACAAAATACTAGAGACTTGGTGGCTTATAAACAACATTTCTGGAGGCTAGGAAGTTCAAGATGAAGGCACCAGTATAATCGGGGGAGGAGGGCTCTCATGCTGGTTCAGAGCTGGTGTTTTCACATAGTGGAAGGGATGTGGGTTCTCTGAGGAGTCTCATTTAGAAAGCACTATTTCCATTCAAGAGAGCTCTACCTCATGATTGAAGCACCTCCCAAAAGCCCACATCCTAATAGCATCATCTTTGGGGATTAAGATTTTAACTAAGAATTTTGGAAAGACACAAATCATTTAGATCACAGCACTTAGCAGACTAGGACTAAGGAGGAATGCCCTCGGGGTGCTAATGAGCATCTATAGAACACAGGTCATATACTGAAGAGTGAAAGGTTGAATAATATATCTTTAAGATTAGGAACCAGATAAGAGTGCCCATTCTCATATCTTATATTTGATACAGTATTGGATGTCTTAGGCAGTACAATACAGCAAGAAAGGGATATAATAAAAAGATTCATATTCAGAACATATAACTCCTGCAAATGAATAAAAATCAAACCACTGAGAAAATGTTTATTATTTTCTTTACAAGAGAGCAAATACAAATGGCCAAATAACATAAGAAAAGGAGCTTATCACTAGTAATAAGGGGAAACCATAATGGAATACCAGTGCAGGAGCTCTATAGGTGCAAAATGTATGAAGTCTGACAACATCAAGCATTGGTGAGGTTGTGCTAAAATAGAAAGTTTCATACACTGCTTATGGGAGTGTAAATTTGTGTAATTACTTTGCCAAAGTGTTTGGCATTCTCTAATAAGGTTGAAAATATGTACTTTAATCTCAGACACTTGTATACCAGGTTGTAGGTTCAAGAGTAGTCATGCAGTTTTTGTAATAGCACTATTTGAAAAAAAATTGATTTATCAATGTAAAGGGTTTTTGTAGGATGTTCATACAATGGAATCTTATTAAGTAATTTCCAAATCAACAAAGAAATATGCAAAATTACATATTTCTTCTTATATGCTGAGAGAAAGAAATTTCACAAAAGAATTCACATACTGTAATTCCATTTTATGAGACTCAAACGGGACCTGGATAGTGCTTTACAATTATTTGTCAAACTGTATACATTTTAATGGAATTTTCTATATGTATGTTTTATTTCACAGTACTTAAAAATAATAAAATAAATTAAAATTTACAATTTCACAATAATAAAATATATTAAAAGAATAACCACACACATCCAAATCAAAACCTTTTAAAAATATTGGAGTAACCCAAAGCAGAACAAAAACTAGTAAAGATAAAAGCAAAAATCAGGTGACATCATCAAGATGGTAGTGTAGGAGACCCCAAACTTCATCTGCCCATCAAGATCAGTAATTAGCTATCCATGAACAAAAACCAAACAACAAAAAGCAGCTCTGCGAGTGCTCTGAAGTCTACTAAAATCTACTTCAGCAACGGAGTGGAACCAAAAAATGTGAAAATAACCACACAAAAAGGGAAGGAAGACAGCTTCATTTTGCCTGCATCATCCCATCCCACAGCCCACTGGCACTGTTCAGCACCCAGAGGTAATTCCCAGCTAAAAAGAGTTCTCCCAGGGAAAGGAAGAGTGGCGTGAATGAGCAGCTTTCCTAGCCCTTCAGTGTGCTGCACAAAGTTTCCACTTCAGTTTCAACCATCCCAGAGACTGACAAAGCAGAGATGCACAAAGACAGCAAGGAACAAGAACTAAAAGCAAGGACTACTAGTCGTAGTCACAGTGGGAACAATTGTGGTTCCCAGTGACCTGCTCTGTAGACAGACCCAGGAGCTTTTGCCACTGAAAAAAACTAAGGGCCAGCACAGCTGCAACAGATCCCCTGCTGATTACACTCACTTTGACCCGTGGTTTTTGCATTCCCTAATGCCCCCTGCCTGAGTCCCGCCCCTCCCCTCTCCTTCCTCCTGCTCCCTGCATCTTCCAGGGTCCAGGAACTCTGCAACTGTACTAGAGAAAGACACCAGTCTTGACCCTTGGAGCTGACCCACACTGCTATGCACCTACTCGAGGCTAGACCCTCCAGCTGTACACTCACCTGCCCCCAAGCCTGATACCCTTCCCTGGCCTCCACTTCTGTGCTGCACACCTAGAGGGAGACTCACAGCCATGGAGAGCATGCCAACAGCCTGGGTCCCCGCTGCAGCTTGTGGACTGGGATCAGGCCCTATCTTTTATCACAGACGTGCAACACTGTGTTACCTGTAGCTACTCCCTCCACCCGTGCACCTGCATGCCTTTGGCACAAACCCCATCAGCAGCCTCCACTGCTGTACACCTTTAGCAAGACCCAGCAGCCATAGTAGTGCACACTAACAACCAGGACCCCTGCAGCTTCCAGTGCTGCCTGCCCTGGTACTCATTACTACTTTTGTGTTTGAAACTGACCCTTCACACTCACAGGCACCTACAGCTGGCACCTTCAGCCAAGCATGTGCATACCACCAGCTCTGGCTATTTCCGCTGCCTGTCCTGGTCCCTAGTTGCTGAACCTGGAGGCCCTGATAAGGATTCCAGCAGCCCTTGAAGGCTCTATGGATCCCTTGAAGGGCTTTCCAAGTGAAAGTGAAAGTCACTCAGTCATGTCCAACTCTTTGTGAGCTCATGGACTGTAGCCTGCCAGGCTCCTCTGTCCATGGAACTCTACAGGCAAGAATACTGGAGTGGGTTGCCATTCCCGTCTCCATGGAATCTTCCCAACCCAGGGATCGAACCCGGGTATCCCGCATTGCAGGCAGATTCTTTACCATCTGAGCCACTAGAGAAGCCCAAGGATACTGGAGTGGGTAACCTATCCCTTCTTCAGGGGATCTTCCTGACCCAGGAATCAAACCAGGGTCTCCTGCATTGCACACAGATTCTTTACCAGCTGAGCTACCAGGGAAGTTTTTGATGCAGTGGACTGTTAAAGTCTGAGCTGATGAGCCCTCACATTCCCCCAGACCCAATGCTACCTCATGCCCCTGTACTTGGGCCCAGTATTGCTAGACCTGGGATCACAGCATGCTCCAGCATGCCCTACCTACAGGTGTGACAGGTCTTCCTGCTGTGAAATCAGTCTAGAAAGTCTGGAGAAAATGACTGCTTCTTTAAATGTTCAGACACCTCCAGCAAGCTATGGGGATCACAGAGAATCAGGGAAACATGACTACCAAGGGAACATAGTAAACTTCCAGTAACTGATCTCAAACAACGGAGATCCAGGAATTGCCTGACAAAACATTCAAAATAACTTTTCTAAAGATGCTCAGAGACCTGCAAAAGAACACAGATAAACCCAAATTACCTCAATTTGTTGGAAACTACAGAGACCAATGTGATAGTTAATTATATGTGTCAGCTTGGCTGGACTATGGTGCTCAAATATTTGGTCAAACATTATTCTCAATGTTCCTGTGAAAGTATTTTTTGGATGAACTTAACGTTTAAACCAGTGGACTTTGAGTAAAGCAGATTACTCTCCATAATAGGGCATCATCCAGTCAGTTGAGACCTTAATAGAACAAAGACTGACTTCTCCCTAGCAAGGAGGAATTCTGCAAGCAGACTGCATTTGGCCTCCAACTGTAACTCTTCCCTGAGTCTCCAGCCTGCCAGCCTACCTTGTTAGTCGCTGAATTATTAGTCTCCAACAGACTTGAGTTAGTTTGGGTTTATCTGTGTTCTCTTGTAGCTCTCTGAACATCTTTAGAATGTATTGAATTCACAGCCTCCCAGGGTGTCTACTGCTAAAGTGAGGACATTGATTGGGAAGAAATTCTTGAAAATTGGAATGAGGGTATATAGGATGACTTGACAAGGCTGGAGACACTGGACCCCTAAATTTAAATGAGCTTTCTTTTCCAAAATAAGTAGGCTTTCCATCTCCAGCTAAGGAGATTAACTTTGTCTGCTGCTGCTGCTGCTGCTAAGTCACTTCAGTCGTGTCCGACTCTGTGCGACCCCGTAGACGGCAGCCCACCAGGCTCCCCCGTCCCTGGGATTCTCCAGGCAAGAACACTGGAGTGGGTTGCCATTTCCTTCTCCAATGCATGAAAGTGAAAAGTGAAAGTGAAGTCACTCAGTCGTGTCCGACTCTTAGCAACCCCATGGACTGTAGCCTGCCAGGCTCCTCCATCCATGGGATTTTCCAGGCAAGAGTACTGGAGTGGGATGTCATTGCCTTCTCCTTGCATTGTCTAAGGAACTGTAATGGCCTTTACTGAAGTACTTGCCTCACAAGACACTGCTGAGTCTCTTCAGTAGCCTCTTCCCAAACCCTTCTTTATTTCTTGACCTATAACCAGACTCAAGTCTCAGGCAGCTCCTAACAATAAGGTCTTCAAAAAAATAAAGGCTGTATATGACAAACCCACAACTAGCATCATACTAAATGGTGAAAACTTGAAGGATTTTCTTCTATGGTCAGAAACAAGAAAGCCCACTCTCACCACTTATAGTCAACGTAGTACTGAAAGCCTTGGCCAGAGCAATTATGCAAGAAAAAAAAGGCTTCCAAATCAGAAAGAAAGAAGTTAAATTTGTAGATGACATAATCTTATATAGAGAAAACACTAAAAACCCATTAGAACTAATAAATGAATTCAGTAATTCAGTTTCTGGATACAAAGTCAACATATAAAGATCATTCATGTTTCTATACACTAACAATGACCTATTTGAAAAAGAAATTAAGAAAACAACCTCATTTACAATTTCACTGAAAATAGTAAAATACTTGGGAATAAATTGAATGAGGTGAAAGATCTGTATACTGAAAACTAAAACTTTGATGAAAGAAATTGAGGAAGGCACAAAGAAATAGAAATATATTCCATGTTTATGGATTAGAAAGTTGATATTGTTAAAATAGCTACACTACCCAAAGTGATCTACAGATTCAATGCAATCTCTGTGAAATTTCCAATGCTATTTTCCACAGAAATAGAAAAAAATAAAAGTCCTAAAATTCATATGGAACCACAAAAGACCTCGAATAGCCAAAGCAATCATGAGAAAGAACAAAATCGGAGGCATGACACTTTTGATTTTAGATTATATTACAAAGCAATAGTAGCCAAAACAGTATGTGTGGTACTTGTACAAAAATAGACACAGAGACCAATGGAATAGAGTAGCAAACCCAGAAATAAACCAAAACATATATGGTCAACTAATCTTTGACAAGGGTGCCAAAACATACATTCTTTTCCAAAATGTGGAAAAGATAGCTTCTTCAATAAATGGTATTGGAAAAACTGGATATTCACATATGAAAGAATGAAATTGAATCCTTATACCATATGCAAAATCTATTTGAAATGGATTGAAGTCTTAAACATAAGACCTGAAACTATAAGACTCCTACAGAAAACATAGACAAAGAGCCCTTTGACACTGGTCTTGGCAATTATTTTTTGGATATAACACAGAAAGCACAAGCAACAAAAGCAAAAATAAACAAGTAAGACTATATCAAACTAAAAAGCTTTTGCACAGCAAAACAATCAACAGAGTGAAAAGGCAACCTATGGGAGAAAATATTTTCAAACCATATATCTACTAAGGGATTAGTATCCAAAATATATGAGGAACTCATACAATTCAAGAACAAAAAAAGAAAAAAACAAACTGATTTAAAAATAGGCAAAGGAACCAGTAGACATTTTTCCAAAGTAGATTTACAAATGACCAACAAATATATGAAAGGGTGCNNGTAGATAAATCATCATGTCATTTAGTTTCCTATGTTATCTTCTATTCAACATTTTTTTTAAACTTAAAAGGTTTATTTCTTTTTAGTGCAGTTGTAGGTTCTCAGCAAAATGAAGAGAAAAATTTTCCATGTACCCTCTGCCCCCACACATGCATAGCCTCTGCCATTATCAACATCTTCTCATAGATTGTACACTTGTTACAACTGATAAGCCTACAGTGAGATACCATCACCCCAAATCCGTAGTTTACATTAAGATCTTCTCTTGGTGTTGTCCATTTGTTTGGACAAATGTATGACATTTATCCACCATTAGAGTATCATACAGAGTACTTTCACTGCCCTAAAAGTCCTTTGTGATCTGCCTATTTGTCTCTCACCCTTCTCAATCCTGGGCAACAACTGATCTTACGATCACTGTAGCTTTGCCTTTTCCAGAACGTCATATAGTCACAGTAATATACTGATACTGTGAAAGTGTTGGTCGCTCAGTCCTGTCCGACTCTTTGCAAACCCATGGACTGTAGTCTGCCAGGCTCCTCTGTCCATGGAATTCTCCAGGCAACAATACTGAAGTGGGTACCATTCCATTCTCCAGGGGATCTTCCGAACCCAGGGATCAAACGCAGGTCTCCCACATTGCAGCTGGTTTCTTTATTGTCTGAGCCACCAGGGAAGCCCCAGAATGTCATATAGTTGCAATCATACTGTATGTAGCCTGTTCAGTTTGGCTTCTTTCACTTACTAATATGCATTTACGACTCCACTATGTCTTTTCATGGCTTGATCACTCATTTCTTTTTAGCACTAATATCCCATTGCCTGGACGAACCAGTTTATTTACCCATTCACCTACTGAAGGACATCTTGGTTGCTTCCAAGTTTGGGCAATTATGAATGAGGCTACTATAAACATCCTCATGCAGGGTTTGTGTAGACATTCTATTTGATTTTTATCTGCATATCTTCGAGTGTAATCAAGATGAAACAATTCACCTTATGTGTATTTACTAAAGTAGTTTGTTTTTGTGCAAATTTGTTTTTTCCTTTTTCTGTCTTTTTTATTGATATCTTCATGTTTTGTATTTTGACCAATTTCTACTTTTCGTTTTAAAGCTAATATCCCTGAAAATTATTACTTAAAACATTCTCCTCAATATGTGGCTTGTTATTTAATTTGTTTGTCAAAATGATGATCTTGATGTTTATCTGGTTGAATCTGTCTTTTCTTTTGTGCTTTCTCCTAATGCTTTAAAGTTTTTAAAGTCATCTCCCCACCAGATACTTAAAAATATTTAACTTTATGTTTTTACTTGTTAATATATTCATAATTTTTTGCTGAATCCTGTGAAATTCTTCTAAGCTTATCTTTTATGTTATCTATAATCATATCTACTTCTAGATTTCCCATTCTATTCCGCTGATCAGTGTCTGCTCTTCCGCTACTACCACATTCTTTATAGTATTGTTGCTTATAAATAGGCATTTTTATTGTCTGTCATAGGGGCTGCATTAGCTTGGGCTGCTATGACAAAATGTGACAGATGGAGTGGATTAAACAGACACTTCTCAGGGTTCTAGAGGCTGGGAAGTGTACTATTAAACTCAGTTCCCAGTGAGGGTTCTCTTCCTGACTTGGAGATGTCTGCCATCTTGCTGTGTCCTCACATGGTAAAGAGAGTGTGAGCTCTCTGGTGTCTTTTCTTATAAGGACACTAATCCTATCAGATCAGAGCCTCACCCTTATGAACTCATTTAACCTTAATTACCTCCTTACTCTAAATATAGTCACATTGGGGGTCACAAACAGCAACATATAAATTTGTGCAGGACACAATTCATCCATCCCAGGGTGAAATATCCCAGTAAGCATCCAGTCTAAGTATATTCTTGACCCTATAATTCCTGACCACTGCAAGTCATAATAGCCAGCGATGACCCCAACAGCTACTTTTCTGATCATCATCCTAGATCCTCATCCTTAGGTCTTACATTACTGCTCTAACTTCTGGCACTATACCACAACTCCCATGATTTGATTTTGAATCTCAGCAACCCTGCATAGTTCTAGATTTCCAATCCATTCTTCCTTAGAGCTTCCTGTGGCCTCAAATGGAAATCTTCACTGAGTCATCATCAGGTCAGCCCCCAGCTCCCTACATATCTAGAGTTTCTTCTCAAAAGGATGAGACACATAATGGTTTCACAATTCACTTTCCAGTTACACATTGACTCATAATACAGGCCTCTGTGATAACTTTATCTCTACTAAGTGTGGTTTAGGTCAATATAATGGGTGTGTATTTCAGGCTTCTTAAATTAGAACCTTAGGATGGGGCTTCTCATAAGTAATAGGTCACTAAAATTAGTACTATCTGCATGTGATATTCTTCTGCCACATGCCCCCAATACTGTTCTCTTACTCTAGTTGCTCTTCCACATCCTTTTTGGGGAGGCTGGTATTCTTCTCAGTGTTACACTTCCATATCTGGGTGGACACACATGGGATGGCCTACTAACTGATCATGTCACCATGGTGACAAAGACTGTTTCCTTAAGCGTCAGACTCTTCCTCAAAGGCCTACAGAAAATCTGGATCCTTTTTTTTTTTTGGAATGAAGGGCTTTAATAAAAAATTCATTCACTCTCAGAAAATGTAACTTGGTCTTTCATTTCTCGTTATAAGGAATCTCTTAAAATAGTAGTTGAGACTGAATATTTGGCCAGGGACTGTCTTAATTTGTTCTTCTAGCCTCAGCACTTAATGCAGTACCTGATACATAATAGATGCATAACAAATATTTATGGAAGGCAAGGAAGAAGAGTTAAATTTAAACCTGTGAGCTGAGATCAACTTTTGATTTTATTGTTGAAGTAATTTATTGGCTTCATGAATATATGACTCCTTCAATTTAGATACAATAAGATGCTACTCACAGGAGTAAAATTCTGAGCCCCAGGATCGTTCTTCCAGTGATTTGGCCAGAAGTATGCTTGTGGAGAAAGCAATGGCAACCCACTCCAGTACTCTTGCCTGGAAAATCCCATGGACAAAGGAGCCTGGTAGGCTACAGTCCATGGGGTTGCTAAGAGTCGGGCACGACTGAGTGACTTCACTTTCATTTTTCACTTTCATGCATTGGAGAAGGAAATGGCAACCCACTCCAGTGTTCTTGCCTGGAGAATCCCAGGGACGGGGGAGCCTGGTGGGCTGCCGTCTATGGGGTCGCACAGAGTCGGACATGACTGAAGCGACTTAGCAACAGCAACAGTAGTAGCAGCAGTGCTTCACAGCAGATGAGTCTATTAGAGATCTCTGCCTAAAACCTAAAAGAGGGTGAGTGAAAGTCGCTCAGTCATGTCTGACTCTTTGTGACCCCATGGACTATACAGTCCATGGAATTCTCCAGGACAGAATCCTGGAATGGATAGCCTTTCCCTTCTCCAAGGGATCTTCCCAACCCAGGGATCGAACCCAGGTCTCCCACATTGCAGGAGGATTCTTTATCAGCTGAGCCACCAGGGAAGCCCCAAATAGGGTAGGGAGATTTTATTCATTCTTCCATTCTACAGGTATCTAATGTAGTTCCAAAGATAAGAAGAAGCAATGTGCCTGCATAAGACAGGAACAGAAGCTACGGTTGTTTAAAGAAAAGTAACACTGAAATTGATGTTGTACCTGTATTTTTAAAGGTAGACTGATCTTAAATATCATGAAAACCATGAAGATTTGTGATAAGAAATTTTCTCTTGTCTCCTATCTCCCAAAATTGGATCTTAAAAGTCATAGGATTAGTATTTCCACCACTTAAAAAAAAAAAAAAGCAGCATTGTGTCATTCTGATACATCACTTAGAAACTGAAATTTATGGAGTGGGGATTCAGGAGTGAATTTAATGTCAATTCTCATCAAATTTGTACTGTGTGAAGTTTCTGTTTTACAAGTCTCTGTTATCTGGAACAGCTTTCCTGCATCATTCTACCTCATTGCTTCCCATTTTAAAATTAATCTTTTGTTTCGTGTCTGTACTTTTGTATTAGTAATTTCTCTTGTCTTCTGTTATTATTTTAAGTCTGTGTGGTTTTAGGGACAGTCTACTTGAAAGGTATATTAAGAATAAGATTTATGGTCGGTGCAGTACACTCCTGGAGCAAGCAGCCTGTGCCACCTAACCAACAGACTGTAGAACATTTTCAGCATTTTGTTTGGGACTCTTAAGAATTCTTAAGAATGTTGTCCTAAGGACTTGGCATCACTTGACATCAGTTTGAGCAAATTCTGGGAGACTGTAATGGACAGGGAAGCTTGGTGTGCTGCTGTCCGTGGGGTTGCAAAGAGTTGGACATGACTGAGCTACTGAACAACAACAAAAGATTTGGGGTGGTCCTTACTCTGAGAGGATAAAGACTCCTAAAATGAACAGACAGACATTCATGGAATTTCGCATACAAAGATATGACGATGCTGCAGTCTAATCTTGAGGATTTCAAGGTACCCAAGAAAGGACGTGCAGAAGCACAACTCTTCTCTAACTTTAATGTGCACATGAATTACCTGGGGTTTGTGTTAAATACAGATTCTAATCCAGCAGATATGAAGTGAGGTTGCACTTCAGATTCTGCATTTCTAATCTGCTTTCAGGTGATGCTTTTGCTGATGATCCATGGATCACATTCTAGGAGAAGCCTCTCTCTAAATACAATGCCTAATGAGGCTATTTTATGACTAGTTTATTTATATCCTCTGTTTCAAGAAAAAAAAGTCATTGCCATTTATAAAGCTATGGGCAATAAAACAAGATTGAAAAAATAAAATAAGGGAAGAAATTGAAGTGCAGGGGGAAAAAGTAAGAAAGGAAAGAAGCATAAGTTTGGGAGGATCAGTTGACATAAGAAATGCAAATCTTTGTGCCTTGAACAATTGCTAGAGAGAAAATATTTCTGTGCTTTTAAATCACCAAAACAAAATGAAAAATGATCTGTTACAAGTCTTACAGTGTTTGTGAGATTAAACCTTCCTAGTGCTCAGCAGAAGCAACTAGCACTGAGAACCAGGGGCATCATTTCCTGTGGGTAACCATGCAAGAGGCTCAAAGTGAAGTAGTAAGCAATATCCTTTTACATGTTCTAAGAGGAAATAGGATGCTAAACTTGTAGTTTTAATTTTTTTAATGATGTATGCATCTGTGTAGGCCAATGGTATAGTGCCCATGTATAGATTTATGACTCTCTGATGCTCTGGCTTGTATCAAGGATAAGATTTAGGATCTCTAGGATGAAAGGACTGTGTATCCTTCAGTATGGATTATTTATATAATCATATACAAAAATCATAAATACGTATGAAGCTCAGGAAAAATTTCTGTAACAAGATGCATAATATGGAACTACTTTGTTCAAAGCTGAGGACAAGTCCTCCACCAAGCACAGCCCTCAAGATTTGCTAAGATGTAGATCAACTGGTCCTTCAATTATCCACCCTATCACACATCTCCAGAATACATATGAGAAAGCTAGATAGTTGCTAGTGTGATTGTTGAAGGGAATTTACAGAGCAGAAGAGAAAGGTGGCATTTTCTCTCCACCCCTACCCTTGTGGGGAAGGATAGGAGTTTCCTCCTGCCCAGTCAATTTTGGAGTCTCAAGAGAAGCATTTGATGAGGGACTGCTTCCTAAAAAGGGAGCCATAGACTCTCACAGACTTGCCTAATGCTGTTTTTAGAGTTTTCTACATAGTAGAGTGCGGCAACTCACTCCAGTATTCTTGCCTGGAAAATGCCATGGATGGAGGAGCCTGGTAGGCTACAGTCCATGGGGTTGCAAAGAGTCGGACACGACTGAGCAACTTCACTCACTTAGAGTGCTAGTAAATATTTAACAACTTGCCTCCGGAAAGGGGATGAGGGTGGGGGAAGCCCTGATTTGTATCATTTGCTGAATTCTGTGCTGTAAATATTTCCATCATGGCCAATTTCAGGCTACAAGCCACAACTGAAGTTTTAAAGAGATGTGTACAATCAGCTTGAAGCTCTGAATACCACTGAGTTTAGGTAAATTTCATGTTTCTACAATAATGGCCTCCAATCTATGTCTTTTTATAGATTCCTTCAACATCAGCTCTGGGCTTGATCGTGTGACTTGCTTTCAGTTATGGGAAATCAAATGAGACACAAGCAGAGACTTAGAAAGTCCCTGTGCTTTGTCTCTTCGCTTCTTGGAATGCTTCATCCCATAAAGAAGCCTGGGGTTGCCTACTGGAGGATGAGGGATCACTTGGAGATATGTGGCCCAGCCAATACCTAACACCAACTGCCAGACATGTGAGTAAAATCATCTTAGACCATCTAGCTCCAGTCAATGAACAATATAAAGTTCTTACCTTCTTAGAACTTACATTGTAGTACTGGGGAAAGATATTAATAAACTAGGCAAATATATAATAAAGTATCAATGAGAAGTGCTCAGATGAAAATAAACATTTACTTTCTGATAACACTGTGCTGAGTGAGAGTATCACCTCATTACTCCAGGTGAGGGTGATAGTCCAGGCTTTCCACTGGACTTCCATTGATCCCCAGGTGGAAGTGGCTCCTTGTTATTCCTTGGTGAGAGCAAGTGTGCACGGGTGTGCAGTCCCATCTGACTCTTTGTGACCCTA
Source organism: Capra hircus (assembly GCF_001704415.2). Classification (NCBI taxonomy): domain Eukaryota; kingdom Metazoa; phylum Chordata; class Mammalia; order Artiodactyla; family Bovidae; genus Capra; species Capra hircus. The sequence goes on along the minus strand of NW_017189516.1, from coordinate 26,617,153 downwards.
TGGACTGTAGCCTGCCATGCTTCTCCCTTCATGGGATTCTCTAGGCAAGAGCACTGGAATGGGTTGCCATTTCCTCCTCCAGGGAATCTTCCTGATCCAGGGATTGAACTCTTGTCTCCTGTGTTTCCTGCACTGCAGGCAGATACTTTAACACTTGAGCCATCTGGGAAGCCCTCAGTGAGGGCAAGGAACCAAAACTGCAGATGAGAGGATAGCACAGGAGCAAAGGAAGGTAGAGATGCTACCTTTCATCAGGCCCTAACACTTCCCAAGCAATCTTGAGACAACTTAAATATTCAACACAAGGAAGGTAGATGGTGACATATTCATAAAGTGGAATGCTATCCATCAATGGCCACAAATAAATGATAGCTATATGTATCAATATAGGTGAATCCCAAGAACATAATGTGCCAAATAAAAAGCAAGTCACAGAAGATATATACTGTGTTTCTAATTATATAAAGCTTGAAAACAGGCAAAACTAAACAAAGTATGTTTTAGGGATACCTAAAGGAAATGATTAGGAGAAGGCAATGGCAACAAACTCCAGTACTCTTGCCTGGAAAATCTCATGGATGGAGGAGCCTGGTGGACTGCAGTCCATGGGGTCACTAAGAGTCAGACATGACTGAGCAACTTCACTTTCACTTTTCACTTTCATGCATTGGAGAAGGAAATGGCAACCCACTCCAGTGTTCTTGCCTGGAGAATCTCAGGGACGAGGGAGCCTGGTGGGCTGCCATGTATGGGGTCACACAGTTAGACATGACTGAAGCGACTTAGCAGCAGCAGCAAAGGGAATGATTAACAAAATTGAAGACAATAGTTGACTCTGAAAGAAAGAATGGAATATGACTGGTGAGAGGTATACAGAACCCTTCAAAAGTATAAGTAATGTTCCAGTTCAGCAGAACCACGTGGGGAATTTGGTAAAAACAAAAACAAAACCAGAAAAACCTGAGTTCTACGCTACTTCTAGGAGCTTAGCCTCTGTGTTCTCTCTATTAGATTTCCAGAGAATTCTGATAGATACCAAGGTTTGAGAACCAAGGTTAACTCTTCAGATAGGTACTGTGTAAACAGAAATTTATTTTGTAATTATCATTTAAGTATATATATATACATTAGATATTTTCTTTTACATGTAAAATGTATTTCATTAAAATTTTTATGTAGTTCCTTTAATGGTCTTGTCTATACTTCTTAGGCATGAAAACCTCCAGTAGCCCAAGCCTCTTGACCATAATTGGACAGAACTCAATATACTTTATGACAGTCTCCACAAGTCAGATTGTCCAGTCTAGTTTGAGTCAAAACTCCAAATTTGATTTAGTATTAAACAGTATTTCTCTCCCAGTTTAAGCCTGCTTCTGACAAGATATCTGCAATAGAAAAAGTAGAGGTGTGATTGATATGGTTGACTTCTTTTTTCCCCCTTAAGTACCCCTCCACTAACTGCTACACTCAAACCCACCACCATCATCAGTACTATAGTGATACATCTACCTTTTTTCACTTAAGCTTTCTCTACAACCCATTCTCCACACAGCAGCCTCAATAATATTTGTTTTAATGTTTCAATTTAAACTAATTTTTGGCTTATAGAAAAGTTGCAGAAATAGTATGAGTGTTCCCTTTTACCCCTCATCCAACTTTCCCTAATATACTGTTTTATATAACTGTAGTACACTTATTAAAACCAAGAAATTCACTCCAGTACAATACTATTAACTAAACTCCATGTGTTATTTTAACTTCAGTAGTTTCCCCACTGTCCTTTTTCTCTTCCAGGATCTTATTTCCAGTATCACATTGCATTTAGTTGTTGTTTCTGCTTTATCTCTTCCATCTATAAAAACTGCTTCACTCTTTCCTTATCTTTCATGATCTTGATTCTTTTGAAAATCAGTTATTTTGCTAAATGTCTCCTGATTTAGTTTTTTCTGATGCTTTTCTACTGATTTGAATGGGGCATTTTGGTATGCCTTTATTTTAAAACTTCCAAAGTCTCCAGTACACTAAGAAAAAAAACAAACTTGTACCAAGTCTGGTGTCATCTGACCCTTAATGTTTGTTCTTGATTCACCTTAAGTCACTCTGATCTGGCCACAGTGGCTATTGTATTTTGAATTCTGCAGTAAGTAGACACTGATAGAATCCAATGAACAAGATGTTTATTAGGGAGCACCCTTAAGACCAACTCCTATGAAAGGAAGGGAAGAAAGCGGAGTGGGCATGTGGAGAAACTGAGCTGCAGTGTGACAGACTGGACGGATCCTATATGGAGCCCTGGGGCTAGAAATGGTCTTTGGGGTTTTCCCCCTTTGAAAGGAGATAGCCAAACCTTATACTTTCCACCTGCATTGATCACTCTGGATATGATCCATCTTGGGAAAGACATGTCCTTATTGGCATGGCACTTGAAGGTGCCAACATTGAAAGTTGTTTGCTCTTAGCCCTTCCAGCAGCTGGGACAGTAAGTACTTCAATGAAGGGGAACCTAGGTGGAACAAGATAGTGTTCCATCACATTGTCTTTCAGTTTAAGCTCTTTTTCCCTTTAGAAATTTTTATGTGCTTGTCCTTTTAGCTGTTATGCATCCCATTGGCTGTCTGCATAGACGATTCATCCTCTTCCTTCAGAAATCAGCTAAAACATCAGTGCCACAGTGAGACCTTCCTGGCCTCCTTCTTCTTACTTTGTGATTTACAGAACATGCTTGTTTATTAACTTACTATCTTCCAATGAGGCTGAGAGCTCCATTAAGGCAAGAGGCACATAAATTTATTTCAACTGTTTACCACCACTTAACATAGAACCTAGTCCATAACAAAGCCTCAATAAATTGTTTTAAAATGAATAGATAGCAAGATGAATGGATGAAATAAAATATACTAAATCTGGGTTTTCTCAGACAGAGCTTCAGAGTATGGTAAATAGTCACAGAGAACCAGGAATGATATAGGGCTTGTGGTGTGGTACAATCTCCTTAAGTAAAGAGTTCAGGGAGTGGAAAACATAGTGAGAGACTCAGAAGTCAAGGAAAGTCAATATGTTGTTGAAGATATGTTTTAGTCTGCTCAAGCTGTCATGAAAAAACACCATGGATTGAGAAGCTTGAACAACATAAATTTATTTTCTTACAGTTCTGGAGGTTGGAAATCCAACATCAAAGTGCCAGCATGTTCAAGTTCTGGTAAGGGGCCTCTGATTGATATGTAGATGGCTGTCTTCTTGCTTGACTTGCTAGTTTGTCCTCTCATGGCAGAGAAAGAGGAGAAGCTCTCTGGTGTCTCTTCTTTTAAGGGCACTAATCCTATCATGAGGGTCCCACCCTCATGACCCTACCTAATGATCTTCCAATGACCCTATCTCCAAATACTATTACATTGAAAGGGAGGGCTTCAACATATGAATTTTTGGAGGACGCAATTCAGCCCATAGCAAGATGCAATTCATTTTGTATTGTTGGTTTAAAAGACTATTAACTTACATATTTTTGCATTAAGTGTATCTGAGAGACTCAACTTATTAACTTATTATCCAACTCTAAAGCATATGGTTAGTGCTTAAGGTATAACATCACCACATATTAAGTTTGAAATACTAAAGATATGATTCTTAGGACAACATGTGCCATTGGTAATTGACTATAAGTAACATATTAACCTTTGAGAGTGCCAATTTTTAATGTTCAGGTACATTAGAATCTCTTGAGGATCTGGTTAAAATGTAGATTCCTGTGTTCCATAGCAAGTACTTCTGCCACTTCTGCTATATCTGGTACTTCTGCCATTTTAACCAGAACCCCAAGGTGATTTTGCTATAGATAAGTGAGGATTACATCTTGAAGAATATCTGACTGGTTAAGTCAGAAATAACTTGGTCCCTCAAAATGAGTTCAAGTTTCTGCCGCCTCCTTCCTTGGCATGACTACAATGGTAGCATTTACAGATGATTTGTTGGTGTTTGTGACTGTGTAAGTTTCTTAAACAACAAAGAAAAAGGAAAGTTATTTCTGATAGCCAACGGAACATTGCTTCCACTACAAAATCATGTGCACACACACACAGAGAAAGACAGAGACAGAAAAAGACAAAGAAAGAGAGAATTAGGCACCAGAATCTGATGGGGGTTGGGGGAGAGTTGGTAGGCAGCCCTGGGAAAGCTAGAAGATGGATGTCACCTAACACAGCACTGTCACTGAGTGAATAAACATAATGACTTAAAAAAATTTAATCTTTGTAAATTAATACTTTTGAAGTAACTTTAAGTTCACAGCAAAACTGAAGTGAAGGCCTATTATACAGAGTGAAGCCAGAAAGAAAAACACCAATACAGTATACTAATGCATATATATGGAATTTAGAATGATGGTAAATATCAATAACCTCAGATATGCAGATGACACCACCCTTATGGCAGAAAGTGAAGAGGAACTAAAAAGCCTCTTGATGAAAGTGAAACTGGAGAGTGAAAAAGTTGGCTTAAAGTTCAACATTCAGAAGATGAAGATCATGGCATCCAGTCCCTTCACTTCATGGGAAATAGATGGGGAAACAGTGGAAACAGTGTCAGACTTTATTTTTTGGGGCTCCAAAATCACTGCAGATGGTGACTGCAGCTATGAAATTAAAAGATGCTTACTCCTTGGAAGAAAAGTTATGACCAACCTAGATAGCATATTCAAAAGCAGAGACATTACTTTGCCAACTAAAGTCTGTCTGGTCAAGGCCATGGTTTTTCCAGTAGTCATGTATGGATGTGAGAGTTGGACTGTGAAGAAGGCTGAGCACCGAAGAATTGATGCTTTTGAACTGTGGTGTTGGAGAAGACTTTTGAGAGTCCCTTGGACTGCAAGGAGATCCAACCAGTCCATTCTGAAGGAGATCAGCCCTGGGATTTCTTTGGAAGGAACGATGCTAAAGCTGAAACTCCAGTACTCTGAGTAAAGCTGAAACTCCAGTACTCGTGCGAAGAGTTGACTCATTGGAAAAGACTCTGATGTTGGGAGGGATTGGGGGCAGGAGGAGAAGGGGATGACAGAGGATGAGCTGGCTGGATGGCATCACTGACTCGATGGACTTGAGTTTGAGTGAACTCCGGGGGTTGGTGATGGCCAGGGAGGCCTGGCGTGCTGCGATTCCTGGGGTTGCAAAGAGTCGGACATGACTGAGCAACTGAACTGAACCGAACTATAAAAGCCTGTATGCGAGACAGCAAAAGAGACACAGATATATAGAACAGTCTTTTGGACTCTGTGGGAGAGGGAGAGGGAGAGGGAGAGGGAGAGGGAGAGGGAGAGGGAGAGGGAGAGGGAGAGGGAGAGGGAGAGGGTGGAATGATTTGGGAGAATGGCATTGAAACATGTATAATATCATATATGAAACGAATTGCCAGTCCAGGTTCGATGCATGATACTGGATGCTTGCGGGTGGTGCACTGGGATGACCCAGAGGGATGGTATGGAGAGGGAGGTGGGAGGGGGGTTCAGGATGGGGAACATGTGTACACCCGTGGCAGATTCATGTTGATGTATGGCAAAACCAATACAATATTATAAAGTAATTAGCCTCTAATTAAAATAAATAAATTTATATTAAAGAAAAAAACTGAAGTGAAGGTATAGAGATTTCCCATATATCCTTTGCCCACTTCTGAATAGCCTCCCCCCACAATTATCAACATCCCCCACCCGAGGGGTACCTTTGTTACCACTGATGAACCTACATTGAACATCAGAATCACCCAAAGTGCATGGTTTCCATTATGGTGTTACACATTTGGACAAATCTACAATGATATCTCTCCATTGTTATAGTATCATGCAGAGTATTTTCACTGCCTTAGAAATGTTCTCTGCTTCTCCTAATCATTCCTTTCCCACCCCAAAGCCTAGCAACCACTGATATTTTTACTGTCTCCATAATTTTATCATTTCTAGAATGTCATATAGTTGGAATCATACAGTATATAGCCTTTCAGATTGACTTCTTTCAATTAGTAACATGCATTTAAGGTTCCTATATTTTTTTAATGGCTTGATAGCTCATTACTTTTTAGTGCCAAATAATGTTCCATTGTCTGAATGTGTCATAATTTATTTGTCCAGTTGCCTACAAAAGGACATCTTGGTTGCACTGAACCTATGACCTCACATTGGGAATAACTGACACCTTGGCAACATTGAGTTTTCCTATCCATGAATAGTTTCCTCTGAATATACATGAACTTTCTCTCTGTTGCTTAAGCACTTCCTTTTATTTAGTTCTTTGATTTTGTTCATCAGAGTTTTGTAGTCTTCCTTATATAGATCTTGTACATATTTTGTTAAATTTACACCTAAGTATTTCATTTTTGAGCATGTCCATATAAATGATATTGTGTTTTTAATTTCAAATTTCACTTGCTCATTTCTGGTATGCAAGAAAGTTGCAGGCTTTTGTATATTAACTTTGTATCCCGCAAGCTGGCTACAATTGCTCTTCCAAAGCTTTTTTTGTTGATTTTTCAGAAATTTCTACTTAGACAATCATGTCATTTGTGAACAAAGAAAGTTTTATTTTTCCTTCCCTTTATATATATATAAAATTTCCCTTTCTTGTCTTATTGCATTAAGTAGAATTTTCAATATGATGTTGAAAAGGAGTGGAGGGGAGAGATATCCTTGCCTTGTACCTGGTCTTACTGGAAAGCTAGTTTTTCACCATTAAGTACGATGTCAGCTCTACTCTTTATTAGTTTGAGAAACTTACCTTCTATTCGTAGTTTACTGAGTTTTCATCATGCATTGTTGTTGGATTGTGTCAAATGCTTTTCCTGAATCAATTAATATGACTGTTTGACTTTCTTTTTTAATCTGTTAATGTGATAGATTACATTAATTGATTTTTGAATGTTGAAGCAGTCTTGTATACTTGGCATGAGTTCCACTTGATCATGGGGAATAAATTTTTTATACATTGTTGGATTTGATTTGCTAATATTTATTGAGGATTTTTGCATCTATGATCATAAGAGATATTGGTCTACAGTTTTCTTTTCTTGTAATTTTTTTTCTGGTTTTGGCATTGGTAGGGCATTTCTGGTTGGGGAATGATAGCCTCATAGAATGAGTTAGGAAGTAACACTTCAGTTTCATTTTCTGAACGAGATTGTAGAGGATTGCCATAATTTCTTTCCTAAATGTTTGGCAAAATTCACCAGTGAATCCATATATAGATCTGGTATTTGGAAGGTTATTAATTACTGATTAAATTTCCTTAATAGGCCTATCAGATTGTATATTTCTTCTTGTGCGAGGTTTGGTTAATTATGTCTTTCAGGGAATTAGTCCATGTCATCTAGGTTATCAATTTTATGGGCATAGAATTGTTCACACTATTCTTTTATCAAGCTTTAATGTTGATAGGATCTGTAATAATGTCCCCTCTTTCATTTCTGATATTAATAATTTGTGTCTGCTTTTTTCCTTAACCTGGCTAGACACATCGATTTTATTTATCTTTTCAAAGAACCAAGTTTTGGTTTCCTTGATTTTTCTAATTGAGTTCTTGCTTTCATTTTCATTGATTTCTGTGCCAATTCATATTATTTCTTTTCTTCTGCTTACTTTGGATTTAATTTGCTCTGTTTTTCTAGTTTCCTAAGGTATAAACTTGGTTTTTTCTTTTCTAATATATGCATTCAAATGCTTTTGCTACATCCCACAAATTTTGACAAATTGTGTCTTCATTTTCATTTAGTTAAAAATATTTTTTACTTCTCTTGAGACTTCTTTTGACCCGTGTGATTTAGAAGTATATTTTTAATCTTCACATATCTGGGGATAACAGCTTTTTAAAAAATAAATAAATGAAGGAAGACAGTTAAAGGCTTTTTCTTAATCTGATGTAGCGCAGCCCAGCACCACTGAAGCTCTGAAAATAAATGGGAGTTTAAGAATATTACTTTTATCTCCCTGCTGGACTTCTATGTTTAATAGGACTCACTTCTTTCCATACCCAACAGCATTAATGGAATGCAGGGCAAGATTAGTTAACTTGAGGATGGAATTTAATTACCATAAATTTTTTAAAAAACCACCACATTTGCTATGTGCAATGTGGAAAACTGGAACAAGTGAAATCCAGTTTGGCTCCCATTATGATTAACACTATAGAAAAGATTATATTTCCTATTATTATTATCACTCAAGTGTTAATACACATATTTTAAAATCCACTCTAATCTGGTAATGGAACTGACCATGGAAAGTTGAATTACTTATTTTCTTGCTTTATCCATTTTATTGACTGAAAAGTTACATTCATTTAATTAAAGGTTAATATTTAGTGCTGAAATAGCATGATGAATCATTTATAGAAATGGAAGGGAGAGATTAAAAATTAAACCAATCACTTTGGGTTAATCACTTAACTATTTTTAAATCTCATTTTAATGGAAGAGTAAGTTAACCTCCTATACCCTGCCCCCTGGCTATGATTTCACTGTAGGTTGAAAGCTAATAAATAAGTAGTTTCCAGGTTTTCTTTTGTGATGAGAGAATCTTAAAAAAAAAAAGAAAAGAAACTATTGCTTAAAACATCTTTCTCTTGTGTGAGAAACAAATAAAATAGAATCTGATGATTATACTGTGTTTGCAACAATTGTTTGTCAAGCCTGGGACTTTTTAGAAACAAGTATACAATTATTCATCTAATCTAAACTTTACATTTTTCTGTTTTCAGGTCAAACTCCCAAGAGTTTGAGGTCAAATTTTGATGGAGCACCCAGATGTCCTCAGCTGTCATGGAGAATACTTAACATATTTGCTTGCATATTTCCCCCATTATATTGGCAGATACTTAGTTATTAACAAAGAAGAAAGAGGTGGGTTAAGGAGTTAACCTAGCAATCACTGTAGTCTGAGGCCAAAACCACCCTTGACATGATCCAAAGCTTTTAGCTTTATTGTATTCTTTCAGAAAGAAGACATTGTCTCACATGTTACTAGTAAAATAATAAAACTAAGGATAAGAAGAAGAACTAATGACTATTGGGCACCTGATACCCAACTACACAAATGTGTGTGCACATGCATGCACACACATACACCATACTCCACCTCTTCTCTCTACCATAGTTGTCATTACCCCCTCACATAACCATTCACCTCCCTCCTGGTGAAAATCTTTCAAAGGGGCTTAGTGAAGCCTTCAGAAATCTTTAGGATGCACTGATTTGGTGTGAAATGCATTCACAGGTATGGAAATGTGGCTTTAAATAAGAGTTCTTCAGCTTGGACCAAATGTTTGCAGCATTATGTAAGGCACTGTTTGTACTTCAAAAAGAAGGATCAGCAAGGGAAGGAATGGTGCAAAATTATTTTTTTTTTTTGAGTTGTAGGGGAAATTTTTCTTTGTTCATAATAGCCCTATGAATAGAACAAATGTGGAAATATTGCCAGGACTGAAAAATCCCAGCCTATAGTAACTGCCAATCTTAGTGAACTTCCAGAGGATGAAGTACTGCTGTTTGACCCCAGCAAAAATTAGGAGAAAAAAAACGTTCCCTTACCCGTCATTATTTGGGAAAACACATGTGTTAAGCCCTCTGTGAGCAAGGGCTTCATGGGAAGTTAACACATAAATGGAGACAAAAAGAGGTAACAACAGAGTTTTGTTTTCTATTATCTTTGGAATTTTCTCAAGTTTAACAAATGCTGAACATCCCAGAGGAATAAACTCTAAGGCTTGGGAAAGATGGATACCAATAAGACATACCTTTTTCGTCTTTGCCAGGTTAAGGCAATCCAAATAGTTCCTTCTGTTTCAAATGACCATGGATGCTGTCAACTAAAAATATAGTCACAACCCAAAAGTAGAGGGTTACTTCATTTGGTGGGAATGTTCAGGACTCCAAGCCTGGGACAGGATCTCAGTAGCTCTGAGAAAACTGCTCCAAGGAGGCAGGAGGGGGACTCAGGCTATATACAAATTTGCAACAAAGGGAGCAGGCAGTCTGAACATCAAAGATCAAATATCAAGTTAAAGAATTTAGCCTTCTTTGTATGGAAAGATACAAGCCTCTGGGCTCACTGAATTCATTCCTTTCATATGCATCTCAGCTATCTGGGGCCAAATCTTGTTTCCTTTTTCACCTTGTCTCTTGCATTTCCCCAGCTCTTCAGCTATCAGCAATTATCCATGGGGGGTGGCGGCATCCACTGGATCACAATTTTAGGAGCTCTCTTTCATGTTTGGAGACCAGAAATCACTGATGGCTGTGACAATTCTTGATTATTGATATGGCAGGAGACATTTTCATTTCACAATGCTCTGAATAGACAGACTCACAAGCAATGTGTAACTAGAGCTGATTGTGTCAATGTGCCTGGGTAAAGCATTTTCATCAAGCCCTGAGCTGTGTTCCACAGTGCTATTGAATTAAGGTGCCCAGTTACTTTGGGCAATCAATTTAACATGCAACCAAACAATGGTTTTACATTTTTTTAGCTGAATTCGTTGATTATGTTACTGGATTGACTAAATTAACTGGCCACATTAGGACCAGAGGGAAAATGTTGCATGCTCACCTAGAAGAAAATGTGGAAAAAAATTATTTCCTCACAATTGAGAGAAATCATCACTTTTTTTTTATTATGAGAAATCTATACTGTTTGGGTTTCTTTAAAACGATTACTTTTTTAAACCACCCACTTTTATGCTCAGCATCAGGCAAAGTATAGGTACTATAAAAACTGGACAAACCATTGTAGTTTCCAACCTCATGGAACTTACAGATTAGATGACATGAGAGATTTGAATAAATAATTAGGCAAATAAAGAAATATGTACAATGACATTTGTGCTTTATACTTTAAAAATGGAAAAAGCAATGCAAAATAACTTAAAATTTTTCTTTTTTCCTTCCTCCTTTCTGTTCTTCCTTTCCTTATTCCTTCCTACTTGCCCTTTCTCTTTCTTTTTTCTTGTTGCTTGACTAGAGAATGTGTAGGTTGAAGGAGATTACAATATGTAAATATGAGGTAAGTCTAAGAGACATCATGAAAAGTTTCCTCAAGTTAAAAAAAAAGCTTGGGAAGAAGAAAGAATAGCAGGGTGTAAGAAAGGGAGTGGAGCAAGGAAGGAAAAATACCAAAGACCCTATGAATTTCACTTAAAATATACACTAATGGGAATTAATGTCTTAGGTTGGTAAGCTTAGGAAAGTAAATCCAGAGGAAGGAAATAATTTAAGAAAGATTTTTTTTCACTTTTCTATAAGTGAAAAGTTTTGTTTTATTATGTTTCTAAGCTGTTTTCACAAAGTTTTTCTATTGATAGAATTTTGGATGAAGTAATTAAATACTGGCTCAGAGGTATGAAATGTAATGTTCATGGTCACATATTGGGACAGAACTGTGTTGGACCTTTAGATCTCCTAATGCCTAAATTGGGGTTCTTTCTACTATATCACACCAATTCTAAGAAAGCTTTCCAGTGCAATGCATCACTATTTTTAAAGGGCAGCTTGGTTTACATATTCAAATTGTCTACAGTGTGGCTCGTGGTTACACGCAATCACAGTTCTGTCCTCTGACCAGCCCATCTTGTGGATGAGATTGGGAGAAATAACTGGGCAAGTGCAACTCTGTTCCTTCCTCCTTCTGGTACCTGCCTGCAGAAAACTGAGTTTCCATGGGAAAGGCCTGTGACAGGCAGGCATTTCTCCTAAATGCCTTGATGAAGTATCAAGAAGCCTAGTCTGCATATGCTCAGTTCCTCAGTCATGTCTGACTGTTTGTGACCCCATCGACTTTAGCCCACCAGGTTCCTCTGTCCATGGGATTGTACAGGCAAGAATACAGGAGTGAGTTGCCATTTCCTCCTCCAGGGGATCTTCCCCACCCAAGGATTGAACTGGTATCTCTTGCAGCTCCTTCATTGGCAGGTGGATGCTTAACCCAAGCCACTGGGAGTCACCTATTGAAGCTTCATTCTTCAAACAGCTTTAACAATAACAAAGCTGATAGTTTTATCTCATCTGTTGAGTCCTACAAGCTCAAATACTAGTCATCAGTAAATCTACCTGTGACTGGGCTTTCCTTTGTGAGAAGTTTGTAAATTATTAATTTAATCTCTTTAAATGTTTACTACCTCTATTCAAATTTTCTATTTCTTCTTGAATCATTGTTGGTATGTAGTGTCTTTCTAGGAATTTTTCCATTTCATCTATGTTGTCTAATTTCTTGGTATAGTATTTCTTTATAATTCTTTTTTATTTCTGTAAGATTGGTAGCAACGTTCTCTCTTTCATACCACCTTTAGTAATTTGAATCTCTCTTTTTATCTTGGTTAGTCTAGTTAAGTTTGCCCATTGTTTAGTCTTGCTGATTTTCTCTACTTTGTACTCTCTTTTTCATGCAAGTCAGCTCTGATTTTTATTATTACCTTCCTTCTGCTTTCTTTGGGTTTAGTTTCCTCTTCTTTTTCTAGGTCCCTAAGGTAGAAGGTTAGGTTATTGATCTGAGATCCTTCTTTTTTTTAAAAATATAGATGTTGGCGCTATACATTTCTTTCTATCCATGGCTTTAGCTATATCCCAATTTCATTTACAATTGCAACAAAGAGAATAAAATTTTTAAGAATAAATTTAACCAAGGAGGTAAAACACTAGTACTTAGAAAACTATAAGATGGATATGAAAAAAATTGAAGGGAACACAAATAAATGGAAGTATATACTGTGCACATGGATTGGAATAATTAATATTGCTAAAATGTCCATACCATCTAAAGCAATATACAGATTCAATGCAAACCTTATTAAATACCAATAGCATTTTTCACAGAAGTGGACAAAAAATCCTGAATGAACAAATAAACTGTGAGAAAAAAGAGCAAAACTGAGGCATCATGCACTCTAACTTCAAATTATACTACAAAGCTATAGTAATCAAAATGGTATGGTATTGGGACAAAAAATAAATGCATAGATTAATGGAACAGAAGAGAGCCCAGAAATAAACCTGTGAACATATAGTCAATTAATATATAGTGAAGGTGCAAGAATATACAATAGGGAAAAACAATCTATTCAATAAATGATGTTGGGAAAGTTGAACAGCTACATACAAAATAATACAACTGGACCATTCTCTTATACCATATACAAAAGTAAACTTAAAATGGATTAAAGACTTGAATGTAAGACCTGAAACCATAAAATTCCTAGAAGATAGTATACACTGTCGGTTCTGTTTTGTGTGTCTCCTCATGCTAAGACAACAAAGCAAAAATAAACAAGTGAGATTACATAAAAGTATTGATAAAAAGCTTTTGCACAGCAAAGAAAACCAAAAACAAAAGGCAAATAGTGAGTGGGAGAAGATATCTACAAATCATATATCTAATAAAGAGTTAGTATCCATGATTTATAAGACTCATACAACTTTATATTATGAAAATGAAAAATCTGATTAAGAAAATGCACAGAGGACCTAAATAGATATTTTCCCAAAGAAGGCATATAGATGGTCAATGAGCACATACAAAAAGGCTCAACATCATTCATCATCAGGGAAATACAAATCAAACTACAATGAGATATCACCTCATACCTGTGTCAGAATGGCTATTATCCAAAAGATAAAAAATAATGTGTTGGGGGAGGAGATCAGCCCTGGGATTTCTCTGGAAGGAACGATGCTAAAGCTGAAACTCCAGTACTTTGGCCACCTCATGCGAAGAGTTGACTCATTGGAAAAGACTCTGATGCTGGGAGGGATTGGGGGCAGGAGGAGAAGGGGATGACAGAGGATGAGATGGCTGGATGGCATCACTGACTCGATGGATATGAATCTGAGTGAACTCTGGGAGTTGGTGAGGGACAGGGAGGCCTGGCGTGCTGCAATTCATGGGGTCGCAAAGAGTCGGACACGACTGAGAGACTGAACTGACTGGACTGAACTGAAGGGTATGTAGAAAAAAGTACTCTTGTACACTGTTGGTGGGAATGTAAATTGGTACAGACACTGTGGAAAATGATATGGAAATTCCTAAAACGTTGAAAGTAGAAATATTATATGATCTAGCAATTTCATTTCTGAAATTTCAGATTTCTGCAATTTCATTTCTGAATATTTACCCAAAGAAAATAAAACCGTTAATTCAAAAAGATATACATACCCCAATTTTCATTGCAGCAGCATTAGTCAAGAATGGAAGCAATCTCAGTGTCCACTGATAGATGAATGGATAAAGAATATGTGTTATATATAATATTATATATACATATATACACACAATTGAATATTAATCATGAAAAATGAAATTTTATCATTTGTGACAAAGTGAATGGACCTAAAGGGTGTTATGCCAAGTGAAATAAGACAGACATAGAAAGAGAAATGCCATGTGATTTTACTTGCATGTCAAACCTGAACAACAAAACAAAGGAACAAACAAAAGAAAATGAAAACACATTCACAGATACAGAAAAGAAACTGCTGGTTGTCAGAGAGGAGGTTGGGGGGATAGGTGAAATAAGCAAAGGAGATTAAGAAGCACAAAGTTTCAGGTGTAAAATAAATAAGTCACGTGTATGTGTAATATACAGAGTAGGCCATATAGTCAATAATATTGTAATATCTTAAATGGTGACAGATGGTAATTAGACATTGTTATGATCATCTCATAATACATGTAAATGTTGAATCACCATGTTATATGCTTAAAATTAATGTAGAATGTTATGTCAATTAAAAATAAATACATAGAGACACAGGTGTATAGAACAGTCTTTTGGACTCTGTGGGAGAGGGAGAGGGTGGGATGATTTGGGAGAATGGCATTGAAACATGTATAATATCATATGTGAAATGAATCACCAGTCCAGGTTCGATGCATGATACAGGATGCTTGGGGCTGGTGCACTGAGATGACCTGGAGGGATGGTGTGGGGAGGGAGATGGGAGGGGGGTTCAGGATGGGGAACACATGTATACCTGTGGCAGACTCATGTTGATGTATGGCAAAACCAATACAATATTGTAAAGTAATTAGCCTCCAATTAAAATAAATAAATTTATATTAAAAAATAAAATAAAATAAATACATAAAGTGGTGCAGCCCCTTTGGGATATAGTTTTGTTGTTCCTCAAATAATTAAATATACAGTTACCATATGACCCAGAAGTTTTACTCTGAGGTATATCCTGAAGAGAATTGAAAGCCTATGTCCTCATAAAAGCTTGAATATGAAGTTCATAACAACACTGCTCATAAAGCCAAAAATAGAAAAACCTGAATATCTATCAACTGAAGAATAGATAAACAAAATGTGGTATACCCATTTTATTGTTATTGTTTAGTTGCTAAGTCATGTCTGACTCTTTTGTGATCCCATGGACTGTAGCCCACCAGGGCCTCTGTCCGTGCGATTTTCCAAGCAAGAATACTGTAGTGGGTCATCATTTCCTTCTCCAGGGGATCTTCCCAACCCAGGGCTTGAACCCACATCTCCTGCATTGGTAGGCAGATTCTTAACCACTGAGCCACCTGGGAAGCTGGCATACCCACACAATGTAATATTATTTAGCCATGGAAAGGAATAAACTACTGAAATATGCTGCAACATGAATGAACCTTGAAACATACTAAGTCAAAGAAGCCAGATGTAAAATGCCACATATACCACATAATTCCATACCATCATAAAAAGCACTGAATTGCATGCTTTAAAATGTTGAACTTTATGGTATGTGAATTAGATATCAATAAAACTATTATTTTTTAAAACATGAGTAAGGTAACTTCACAACTTTAAAGAAAGTGCCCCAAGGACAAACTTCTGTCACCCACCTGGGAGGAGATGATTTTTTGAATATCAGGGGAATGCCAGAACCCATTGAGCCAACTGCATGTCCATCAGGACTCCTGGCATATATGCAGTAGACACTCAGAATTTCTTGTTGAACTAAATTGGTTTCTACCAAATTTTCTCAGCGTGTCTATGGGAAAGTCAACTAGTCCCCTGCTGGATCACTCTGATCCTAGATACCTATCCTGTCTACCTGGATGATTACTACCTCAGAAAAAAATCTTTTTTCACTAACTGTCCTCAGTTCAGTCTCTCAGTCATGTTCAATTCTTTGCAACCCCATGAACCACAGCATGCCAGGCCTCCTTGTTCATCACCAACTCCCGGAGTTTACAGAAACTCATGTCCATTGAGTCGGTGATGCTGTCTAACCATCTCATCCTCTGCTGCCCCTTCTTCTCCTGCCTTCAATCTTTCCCAACATCAGGGTCTTTTCAAATGAGTCTGCTCTTCGCATCAGGAGGCCAAAGTATTGGAGTTTCAGCTTCAACATCAGTCCCTCCAATGAACACCCAGGACTGATTTCATTTAGGATGGACTGGTTGGATCTCCTTGCAGTCCAAGGGACTCTCAAGAGTCTTCTCCAACACCACAGTTCAAAAGCATCAATTCTTTGGTGCTCATCTTTCTTTATAGTTCAACTCTCACATCCATACATGACCACTGGAAAAACCATAGCCTTGACTAGATGGACCTTTTGACAACGTAATGTCTCTGTTTTTTAATATGCTGTCTAGGCTGGTCATAGCTTTTCTTCCAAGGAGCAAGTGTCTTTTAATTTCATGGCTGCTGCCACCATCTGCAGTGATTTTGGAGCTCCCCAAAATAAAGTCAGCCACTGTTTCCACCGTTTCCCCATCTATTTGGCATGAAGTGATGGGACCAGATGCCATGATCTTCGTTTTCTGAATGTTGAGCTTTAAGCCAACTTTTTCCTTCTCCTCTTTCACTTTCATCAAGAGGCTCTTTAGTTCTTCTTCACTTTCTGCCATAAGGGTGGTGTCATCTGCATATCTGAGGTTATTGATATTTCTTCCAGCAATCTTGATTCCAACTTGTGCTTCATCCAGACCAGCGTTTCTCATGATGTACTCTGCATATAAGTTAAATAAGCAGGGTGACAATATACAGCCTTGACTGTCCTAGTGGACATGAATCTGATTTGTTCTACCTCCAATCAAGCTCCATTTCTAACCATGCCCAGTAAATCTCTTTTCAACTACCTGCCCAGTAAACTCAGATGTATGGAGAGGCAATATTGTCTAATATAAGAGCATGAGAGTCCAAAGCCCTCACTGTTTCCAGCTTAGATAAATAATAAAATATGGCTTCCTCTTTCTCATTGTCCCTCTTTCCAACATCACACTGCAGAAAGAGTCATTAAAAAGAATGCAAATTGGATCCTGCCTCTTCCTTTCTCTGTTGCTACTGCTACTGCTAAGTTACTTCAGTCATGCCCGACTCTGTGCGACCCCATAGACAGCAGCCCACCAGGCTCCCCTGGCCCTGGGATTCTCCAGGCAAGAACACTGGAGTGGGTTGCCATTTCCTTCTCCAATGCATGAAAGAGAAAAGTAAAAGTGAAGTCGCTCAGTCGTGTCTGACTCTTAGCGACCCCATGGACTGCAGCCTACCAGGCTCCTCTGTCCATGGGATTTTCCAGGCAAGAACACTGGAGTGGGCTGTGGACAAATTAAATGCTTAATGTCAAGTACATTTCTAAGCCGTTTATGTTTACTGACTCATTAAATCTTCCCAACAATAAATATTATTCTTATTCTTATTTTATAGATGAGCAGGGTAAGGCACAGAAAGGTTAAGCTGCTTATCCAAGATAATACATCCTTGAAGAGGTTGGGGTGAGAAATGAACCTAGACAATGTGTCTCCGGAGCCCTTGACTTCAGCATGACACCATCTCCCTCTCAATGGCTATTCATTCCACTGAGAGTAGAATCTTTACCATGGTTTTCAAGGCCTGCATGATGAGGCCCCTGCTTTTCCCATGTCTTAATACCACCCAGTACCCAGTACCTCGGATCATCACACTGCCATCACACTGGCCTGCTAGTTAGTTAATTCCTTGTATGTACTAAGCTTTTTCCCACCTTGCACCTTTGTACTTTCAGTTTTCTCTGTAATGCATTTCCTCTCCTCTCCTTCCCTCATGTGTCTGGCTGTTTAAATGTTATCATATCAGGAATCGTCCCTCACCATTGTCTCTTGAAAAATACACCCTCTTCAGCTCTCTGTCTTCAGACCATCCTCTGCAACCTCCTCATTTTGTTCAGATCACTTTTCTCAGAGTGTTTACCAGATTGTGAACTGCCTCCCTGCTGGACTGTGGGATCTTAAAGACAGGAACTATTTGACTGGTTCATCTGGCACCTAGCTCTCTATCTGTCACAATGTCAGCACTTAATCAAAACTGGCTTAATGAAGATGAAGAGGACTTAATCCATACCTTTGTTATAAGACTTAATGACTTATATTGCCTTTGTTTTGAACCCCTTAAATTGAGACTCTATTTTGTTCATTTTTGTGCCCTTTGTATCTTGTATTCAATTCAATATGCTTAATATATATTGAAAAAGAGAATGAAAGAGGAGTGAGTCATTAAGGGTGGGATTTGTTAAGTAAGGCTTCATAGAAGAGGTATACTTAAATGACTTACTCTTAATTTGCCAAAAACACTTTTTCAGACATAAAAGACCCACATTTTTAAGGCTCCTTATGAAGCAAACAGTTCTTGCTAAACAACATATCAATCATTCAAATGTAACTGAGAAAATACCATATGGATACTTTTATTGTAAAAAGCCATGGGCTTAAGTTATATGTGAACCTACAGAAAAGGATAATTTTGCCAAACATTTAAATAGTGACAAGGTGTTAATGCTGGTTTCCAAAGCCTCAAAGTGGCAGACTAAATCTACACACACCTTCTGAACTTGACCAAGAGCCAGCTGACTTAATTCTCAACAATTGTAACTGCTGGAAATCAATTCTTTTTCAATTCGAATGAGTGATCAGGAAGACAGAGATGAATTAAATCGGTTATTGTGCAGGCTGTTCATTTCACTCATGGTTAATTAACCTATATCTCATTATTCTTATAACACAGGGCTTAGAGATAAATATCTCTGAAGTCAGAGTGCAGGATTAGAAGCCCAGCTCTATCATTTACCTGCTGTGAGACTTCAGATAAATTATTCTCTGAGCTTTGGTTTCCCGGCTTGTAAAAATGGTGCTAATGATAATATCTGCCTCAGTGAATTTAAAATGCTTCGCGTAGTGCCTGGGACACAGAAATTCTTTAGTAAGTGTTGCATGTTAGCAGTAGTATTTTGAGTCATGTAGTGAGTGAAGGAAACAATCAGCTATCAAGAGATTTGAATTTTAGTATCAGTCTGCATAAAGCATCTGCCTGCATGCGGGAGACCTGGGTTCAATTCCTGGGGTGGGAAGTTCCCTGGAGAAGGAAATGGCAACCCACTCTGGTACTCTTGCCTGGAAAATCCCATGGACAGAGAAGGCTGGTAGCCTACAGTCCATGGGGTTTCAAAAGAGTTGGACATGACATCACTTACACTTTCACTGCCACTGCCACTAATTAGTTGCAGGACTTTGGGCAAATTCTTTGGTTTGGTCACTTTTCATTCCAGCTTCCTCTCTGATATAATGAGGGTGTTTACATGATTATTTGCTTCAAGTATCTAGTGCTGCATAATAAACTAAAACAGTAGTGTCTTAACAACAATAATTCATTATTTTTATAATTAATTCTTTTGGGTTGACTGGCAGCAACTGGGAGGTTCTTTTGCTCTATGTAGTATAGCTGAAGTTACTCAAGTAGTTGCATTCATCTGGGGGTTTGGCTAAGTCAGTAACATGGAAAGTGGGCTTTCAACCTCCAGAGTCTCTCTCCTTGAGTCCTTTCCTCATTTCATAGTCTAGTTCAAGTGTCTTTACAACAATGTTTTCAAGCTGGAGTGTTCCAAAAGGACAAATCCCAATGAGAAGGCTTTATCAAGAACCTGTGTCATCCTGCTTAGCGATGTTCCATTGGCCAAAGCTAGTCAGATGGCCAAATCCAAGCTCGTTTTTAAGAGACCTACACAAGGGCATGAATGCTAGGAGGTGTGCTTCATTGGAGTCCACCAATGTAACTGTCTACCCTACAATGACTCCAGATTTTCTTCAGAGTCAGCATACTCCAATTTAATTATCCAGCATTTAGTAACCAAATTTCTTTCTACAATTCTTTCCATTTTGTAATTTTGCTTCTCAATAACCTATTATTTCCATAATGTGGAGCCATCATAGGTTGAGTTCTCCTGTATTTAAAAAAAGCTGTAAAAAGTGTCCCAGTTTTATTTTTATTGCTGTAGTTTTCCCTATCTGTTGATGTGACCCCTAGTTTCCCTAGGTCCAGTATACTTTAAAATGTTACTTTTCAATCACTTAACTGCTACATATCATTACCCATCCATAGAAATGTAAGCACCTTTTCTTAAGCCTCCTTCAGTCCATTCTCTTCCCCACCTCTATTCTCCTTCTCTAGAGTCCTGAGAAGTTCTTACATAAGGTTTTGCAGCTCTAGCTGTTCAGTGTTTATGCAGGTCTAATATTGCTCTTTTGAGGAGCTTTCCCCTTACATCCTACTGGAAACAAAACAGAGGCGGCTCTCTTCACATATAATGTTCAAGGGCAGCTCTTGTGCCACATATTTCAGCAAACAGTGATCATATGCCTCTTGATGCTAGGAGAAGTTCCTAAGCTTCTATCCATCTGGATGCCTTCTAGATGATGTGTAGGTACAGGAAAACCCTCATCTCCCCAGCTCACAATCCCATGTGTATTAATGTCATTGCACCCACTGTGCTCTTTGTAACCTACCCACATTTCAAAAGGTGTACATCAAACCACTGTTCATAAGAACAAGCTGTTTTACACTATTTTCAGGGATATACCCCATTGCTCACATAAGGACTTTATGCAAGGGATGGGTTTTTCATATCAAAATGCCCCATTTTAGTCTCTGGGAGAGTAATTTCAAGTTGAAGTGGAAACCTAGCAACTATCTGATTAATGGGATCAATTTAGGCAGCAAGAGGTCTGGCTAAGTTACAGAATTTAGCATTTAGCAACAGTGAAGAGTTTGGAGTTAGGCATTCCATAAGGTCAAAAAAGGCTTGTGAAAAGGCATTTCAGGAAGCTCAACAGTTACTTCCCTGGGATTCTTCTCCTTACACATCAACAGAACAAAAATCCCACAGATCTTATCTGATAATTACTATTAACTATGTCGTAATATTTTCCTAATATTATCCAACTTGTCTGTCATTCATAAAACACAGAATAGAACTAGGGCGGTTCTTTCAAAAAAGCATCATGCCAAGAAGTTAACTAATATCTCAACTTGTCACAGCTTCAAGAGAGCACATAGAGTGCACTGATGAAATTTTTTGAAGCTATGCATTTTATAAAAAAAATATGGATCCATTAATGAAATAGCAGCTCTGAATACAAGCCATCTGACATGTGTGCTCCTTTCTGAAGACAGATTAAAAATATATTCTCATCATTAATTTGCTCACTTTTAATTTAATGTAAATATATCTGAGGTTAACATGTGTTTTGCAAAGATTTCAATGACCAGTAAAAATTAAATGTTCCAAAAAGTCTCACATCTATGTAAATGATACAAGAATCATTTATAGGATTGTTGCTTACCTGTATTAATATATTTTAATAAAGTAGTTTTGAAAAAACATTTTAATGAGAGGGACACTAGAAAGAGTAAGTTAAATACATCAAAATATAAAATATTCCTGTTGTATCTGTTTCTAACAGTACTGCTTAATGGAACAACTTTCAGTTTAAAAAGACTAAGATTTTGTGTATGCACAGAAAATATCTGGGAGAATCTATAAGAAAATATTAACAGTGTTTGACTCTGGAAAAAGAAACAAGGGGTGGCAGGGAAATTTACTTCACATTTTATATATTCATCATAGTGGATTTTATAACATTGTCATGCATTACTGTATCATAGAAAATAAGTTGATAAAGACAAACCTAAATATTTTGAAATTTTATTAACCTTGACCCCGGGTCAGAAGCAGAATTTAATAGGGATCTAATTTATAGAATTCCTAGAATTTGAGTTGGAGAATTTTGAAATCATCTGTCCCATTACATCATTTGTTTCTAAACCAGTACTGAGTTTATTCAGTTTGCCTAACACTAAATACAACTACATTCCAATAGAGCTAAAGAATGCGTGTTGTCCTTAGAATTCACCTTAATGGAATTTGACCTACTGTTGAATGTGTGTGGTGTAGGTTTCAGCTTTAGCCTTTAGTGTCATTAAGTGTTGAGATCATTCCTTGAAGGTATGGATAGGATGGGTAGGATAGGTGTTTGCTCACTAGGGTGACCCTGAGGGCACTAGAAAAGTTCTTTCCCATCTTCTTCCTAATTTCCAAATGCATTCCAGTACAGATTCAGATTTTTGAACAAAAACACTGACATTTACTGAAATGCACACATCCTTGTGAGAAGTAAGCAATGAAATATAACCACAAAGAAGAATTGATTCTACTGATTCTTTCCTGAGAGTTGGGAAAAAAGCAGGTGGGGAAGGGAGAAGAAAAATTGGGGTGCCATAGAGACAAAAGACAATACCAAAGAAAAGTTTGGCCGGCTTCACTCTTCTGCCTACCAGTCATATTGCTGTGTAATAAGCTTTAGAAAATGACTGTTAATGATAACTTGAGACTTCCTAAAACTTAGCAACACTAGCAAACTTAGCTTGAGAATGATATAGTGACTACTGAGTATCATAGTCGAGTGGTAAAGAGAAATACTGAACAACTGGAAGGAAAGCTATGAAGAAGTTCAGGATGCTATGGGAGAGCATGTGTGTGTATGTGTGTGCGTGTGCATGTATGTGTGTACAGACATATAAACACACAAAGTCTCCTTGTTAACCACTATTCATCATTCAGGACTTCAGAGATTGAGCCCCTAACTCCTGGTGGTGGTGGTGGTGGTTTAGTTGCTAAGTCCTGTCTGACTCTTGCCACCCGATGAACTGTAACCTGCCAGGCTCCTCTGTCCATGGAATTCTCTGGAGTGGGTAGCCATATCCTTCTCCAGGGGATCTTCCGGACCCAGGGATCAAACACACATCTCCTGCATTGCAGGCAAATTCTTTACAGACTGAGCCACCAGCTCCTGGAAGCTAGCCACCAGCTAGCTTCTTTAATTACTTGCCATACTGACTGAACACGCATCTCTCATTGTCTTTTCAGCACTGTACTGTAATTAGTTTTTCTTCTCTTCTTCACTAAACTATAAGAATCTCTGGGCAGTGGCAGGGTCCTCCATCAGAATCTCCTCTTACACCATGCTTGGAATATAGCAGGTATATGATACATTTTTGTTGAATAAATGAAGGAAGGAAATGAAGCAGCATAACTGTATTTTAACACTAGAATAAAAAAACATCTCTCTAAATGGAACACAAATTTCTAAAGAATTATGGATGCATCTCTCTCCTAACAATGATTCTTATGAGCTCTCCATGGCTGTGGCTTAGGTGTGAGTCTTACAGACAGCATTTGACAGCAGTCTACTTCACTGTCGTCCAGGAAAAAAGAATTCTAAGTGATACTTATTAAAATACTCTCGGGTTTTTGCATGAGTATTAAGATTTGGAGTTTATGGGGAAGGATGGTTAGGCAATGAGCTGAAAATAATAGAAGAAAAGAATAAAAAGGAATGGAAAAGACCAGCTTGGGTGGGGAAAACCAGGGCGAGAACCGAGAGAACTGGCAGAATCTCTAGGGAAATCTTGTGTTAGCTTGGCTCTTCCCACTTCAAGTCTACACACGCCTCTGGAACTCCCTGAAGCCTTTTGTGGGGAAAAACCCCACCTACAGGTTCTGGATGAAACGTTCCTCCAGACCTCCAGAAATGAGTCCTCTGGTCTTCCAATTACTCATTTCCTGGAAAAGTCATAGCTGGTCTATCCTGACCTTCAGAGCCTGAAGGAGTGCAGATTCATCTTCCAAATTCAAGAAGAATTTACAAAAATCACTCAGAAAAGCCTCAAAAGCCAATCTCTCTTCTGCTTTATTTATCAAAAACTCTATGAACATTTTTACTGATTCTTTGTCTGGTTCTGGGTGAATCAGCAGGAAAACAGTGACTTCACTGTCAAGTTGAAATTTAAATCTGCAAAGGATGTTATTTCTAGTTTTGAAACACTGAGCTCAGAACTTGAATGTAAAGTAATGATACACCCTTTCTGGCCTTATATAAAGTCATCCTTATAATGTAGCTTGGCATGATCTCTAGTTTTAGTGGTGCTGTTATTAGCTATATATATATTTTTTAATATTTCATAGTTCTTTATTTATCTGGATAAAAACTAGACTCATACAACTCAAAGGCTGCATTTTTGATTCTAGCCCTTTCTATGTGTCTCTCACCTCTTTTTTTTTATTTTTTGGTTTTTTATTTTTTAAATTTTAAAATCTTTAATTCTTACATGCGTTCCCAAACATGAACCCCCCTCCCACCTCCCTCCCCACAACATCTCTCTGGGTCATCCCCATGCACCAGCCCCAAGCATGCTGCACCCTGCGTCAGACATAGACTGGCGATTCAATTCTTACATGATAGTATACATGTTAGAATGCCATTCTCCCAAATCATCCCACCCTCTCCCTCTCCCTCTGAGCCCAAAAGTCTGTTATACACATCTGTGTCTTTTTTCCTGTCTTGTTATTAGCTATATTTCTTTATTTGCCACAACAACTCTAGTCTTGTTTTCCACCTTGGCATTGGTAACAGTAGCTTACCTTTCAAGGAAAATGTTTTTATATTACTCTTACCTGTGTATGATTACCTGGCAAGCCGAAAAGCTAGTCTTGTGAATTTGCCATCCATGATTTCCTCTTCCCTTATGCCAAGCTCTTGAATTTTGACATGTTAATTGGGCAAGTTTCTTTTCTCCAATTCAGTAATGTCTTTCCAGACTGAGTGTGAG
Organism: Capra hircus; assembly: GCF_001704415.2. Lineage (NCBI taxonomy): Eukaryota > Metazoa > Chordata > Mammalia > Artiodactyla > Bovidae > Capra > Capra hircus. The sequence continues at coordinate 26,592,227 of NW_017189516.1, read as the reverse complement.
TATGGCCTATGGATTTGAGTTCTAGATTTCAGAAAGCAGAAAACTTGTTCATGATCCCTCTCTAAAATAGCTTCCATCAATCCAAAGAAGCAGATAATCCTCTTCTACACATAAGGCAGCATGTTTTGCAATGTTGTGTTGCAGAAATACCTATGTGAGCTTGTGAGAAAATTTGGCCTAAGTACTTCAGCATCTGTACACAAGTGAGCTTGCAGTTCACTTCAATCTGGTCCTTCCATCAGAGAATGACACAGACACCATGATATAAATAAAGTCCATGGGTCATGAATGGGTCTTAATCATCAACTGTGGCAAAGAAAGTTCTACTTCTTGCAACCATTATATTTCATCTTTCATACAATGCTTTAAATGTTATAGATGCTCATATATATGTATACACACATACACATACATGTAGTAGACCTACCACTTCCGGAAGAGAATTAAGAGGTATGTAACAAAGATATAATTTATATATGTAACATGCATGTATGTCTGCCTGCACGCTAAGTTGCTTCTGCTGCTGCTGCTGCTAAGTCGCTTCAGTTGTGTCCAACTCTGTGTGAACCCATAGATGGCAGCCCACCAGGCTCCCCCGTCCCTGGGATTCTCCAAGCAAGAACACTGGAGTGGGTTGCCATTTCCTTCTCCAATGCATGAAAGCGAAAAGTGAAAGTGAAGTCGCTCAGTCATGTCCGACTCCTAGTGACCCCATGGACTGCAGCCTACCAGGTTCCTCCATCTATGGGATTTGCCAGACAAGAGTACTGGAGTGGGTTGCCATTGCCTTCTCCCTAAGTTGCTTCAGTTGTGCCCAATTCTTTGCGACCCTATAGACTGTAGCCTGCCATGCTCCTCTGTCCATGGGATTGTCCAGGCAAGAATACTGAAATGGTTGCCATTTCCTTCTCAGGGGATCTTCCCATCCAGGGATTGAACTTGCATCTCCTGCATTGGCATGAGGAGTCTTTATCACTGAGCCACCAGGGTAGCCAGATTTATGCTTAAAGGGGCAATTAAAGCAGTGAATCATGCAACTCATTTACCACCACAAGTAGAATGATCCATGGATTTTGGGAGGCTACACTGGGTGGACACTAAAACTTTTATTCCATTTATACCCTGCCAAGACTCTTGGGATGATGAAATTTTTATTAACAGAATGTTCTCATTAAGAAGGGAAAAGGCAGTGATATATCAAGACAGCAATGTAGTTTTTCCTGACTTCAGTCCTTCTCATAAGAAGGTCAAGTGGTAACTATCCATAGACAATACATCATTGTGAAAATCCCAGAGTCCAGGGGTGAGGCTGAAGCATCCGCTTAGATCAAAGAGACTGAGAAAGACTCATTAGAAGGGTAGGGGGAGTGGCTATACTCTGACCATATTGCCGCTTCCCCAGACTTGCACAGTGCCATACTAAGAGGGCCCTCCTGGGCCTATGGTTTCTCTAGTGAGTAAAAGAGAGCCCAAGATGGACATCTAGCTCCATTAGCATTGTGGAGTCATTCTCAGGAGTCCCACTAGGGGAAATCTGCAGGGTTTGAACACTGAGGATCAGATAGAAATGGAGAAGAGAAGTGGGGCTTATAGTAAAGTTGAAGTAAAGTAAAGTTGCTCAGTCATGTCTGACTCTTTGCAACCCCATGGACAGTAGCCTACCAGGCTCCCCTGTCCATTGGATTTTCCAGGCAAAAGTACTGGAGTGGGTTGCCATTTTCTTCTCCAGGGAATCTTCCCAACCCATGGATAGAACCCAGGTCTCCAGCATTGCAGGCAGACGCTTTACCATCTGAGTCACCAGGGAAGCCAGGCTTATAGCAACCAATATTCAGATCTTGGCAAACCACATTCACCCTCCCAGCTGTGCTCAAGTAGAGATCCCAGCCAGTAACTCCGAGTTGGTGCCCCTGTATGGCTGTGACATACAATGGTCAGTTCTGCCTGTTTTAGGTAATCAGTCAGCAAGCTATACTAGCTATGGAGCTTATTCTATGGCTGTATGCAGGTAGGAAACCAAATTTGAATCTGTTTACTGCTGAATATAGCTCCCAATCCTCCCCAACCAGAGAACCCAGGCGGTCTCATAACCAATACTATAGTCACATTTGTAGCAGCACTCAATCAGTAAGTTCAATCACTGGCTCTACTCATCTGCAGAGCCAAGTCAATGGCCCCCTCTGGGTAGGGACCTGATGGGCAGTTCTTTCTGATTTGGATCACCAGCCAATGGACTGAATGGGCTATAGAGCATACACTATATAGTCACACAGGCAGAGAAGCAAATCTGAAGCTTTGCCCAACTGCTCAGTATAGCCTCTGGTCTCATCCAACCAGAAAGCCAGACCAGAGAACTGGGTAGCTGCAGAGCCCATCTGACAGCCACACTTGTGCATGAATAAAGCCAGCAGTCCTGCCCAACAGTGAAGTATAGCCTCTGACCTTAAATAATCAGGAAGTCTTAATAGAGAGGCTGGACAGCCTCAGAACCCAGCCTACAGTACCACCCAGCCACAGAGCCCAGCCTACAGCCTTTCTCACAGCAGAGCCCATTTTATGGTCTTGATGGATTGCTGAATGCAGTCCACAGCCTCAGTCAGGCAAGGAGCTCAGCCAGTGATCCTGTCCAACCACAGAGCATAGCTTGCAGTTCCTCCCAACTTGGACAGTGACTCCACCCAACAATGGAGCAAAGTCTCTAGCCCTGCCGACCTGTAGGATACAACTGCAGGTCCCTCCTGACCAAAGAACTCAGCCAGTGACCTTGATCACCAATAGAGCAGAGCCAGTGGCCTACCTGATCATGAAAACCAGCCTATGGCCCACCTAACTTCGGGGCACAACCTGCTTCCCTGTCCAATCACAGAGCATACCCTATCCAACTAAAAAGTCCAGCCTGTAGCCCTGCCTAAATGGAGTTCAGCTAGCAGGACCATATAGTCAGGTGTCACACAACCTGAGATTCATTGCTACAAGATATGATTACAAAACCAAGCCTGTAGCCCTGCCCAGTCAAGGAATCCAACCATGGGAACCACTCTACCAGGGAACACAGCCAGTTACCTTGTCTATCAGGAGGTGACTGCAGAGCCCAGTTAGTGGCCCTACCTGAGGATTGAGCATAGTCAACAGCTCTGCCCAGTCAAGGAGCCTAGTGGCCCTGTTGGAATGTGGAGCAGGCTCACGAAACTGCAGAGCCCAACAAATAGCATTATCCCTGACCTCAAAGAACAAGCAGTGGCTTGACTCAATGAGATACCCTGAAAGCAAGAATTGCCTGCCCAGGGATCCTACCAGCTGACTCGTCCAGAACTCCAAGCTGAGATGTTTGGTGAATGGCTATCCCTGTGAAGAGAATCTGTAAAGTCTAAAAGAGGAGACCACTTATGCAAATGCGTGCATAGAGATGCAAGGAATCAGGGATTATAAAATATCAGGTAACCATGACAACACCAAAGGAATCCAATAACTGATTGTAAAGAAATGGAGATCTATGAGCTGTCTAACAAAAGATTCAGAATAATCTTCTCAAAAGAGCTCCGTGAACGACAAGAATACACAGACAACTACAGAAAATTAGGAAAACAGCAGAACTGACCAAGCAGAAGAATCCATGAACTAGAATATAGTCATATGAAATTATCCAGTCAGAGGAGCAAAAAGAACAAAGAATGAAAAAGAGTGAAGAAAGCCTACAAAACTTATGAATACACACACACACACACACATACACACATTATAGGAATCCCAGAAGAAGAGAAAGAGAAAGGAACAGAAATTCTATATAAATAAATCATGGCTGGGGATGAGGGGAGTGGCCAAGATGGTGAGCTCATCTCCCACAGGCACATCAAGCTTATAAGTATTTGCAGAGTAACTGTCCATAAAGGCAACCTGAAGGCTAGCAGAAAAGATCTTGTACAGTTAAAGATATAAAGAAGGAACCACAACTAGATGGATAGGAGGGGCAAAAATGCAGTATAATCAAGACTCATACCCCCAAGTAGGCAACTCACAAATGGAAGGATAATTACAACTGCAGATGCTCTCTGCAAGGAACCAGGGCTCTGAGCTCCACATCAAGTTACCTAGCCTAGGGGTCCTGCACCAGGAAGATAAGCTCCCATAATGTTTGGCTTTGAAGGCCAGCAGGGGTTACTTCCAGAAGACCCAGAGGGTTATGGGAAATAGAGGGCCCACACAAAATCTCACATGCTTTGGAATCTAGGGTAGAAGGAGTAATTTGAAAGAAGCCTGGGCAGACCCACTTGTTGATCTCTGAGAGCCTCCAGGAAAGGCAGGAAGCAATTGAAATTTACCATGGTGACATAGATGCTGACAACAGATATTTTGGGGAGCTCATCCCACCATGGACACTGGTGCTGGTAAGCACCAGTTTATAATCCTCCCTCTAGCTTATTAATGCCAGAACTTACCCTAGCCCACCAACCAGTCAACGCCAGTTCTGGGATGACCCAGGCCAGACAGCTAGTTGGACAGGGACATGGCCCCTCGCACTAGGACTCCCTGAAACTCTGGCTGCCCTGGGACTGGCTTTGTCTACTAGAGGGTCCAAGAATTGGCCCTACCCAGCAGTGGGCTGGCATCCCTTCCAGGATCTCCTCAGCACAGGCCCCTTTACTTTCCAGTTGGCAACAACTCCAAGACCCTAGGGCCCTGCAGCCAGAGACCCTAGGACCTGGTTCTTCCCACCAATTGGTCAGCACTAGCTCCAGGTACTCGTGGGTGTTGACACCACCCACCAACAGGCCAACACCAGCTCTGAGACCCCTAGCTCCATAGCCAGAGTCCTCAGGACATGTTGCCTCCCATCAGTGGGCTGGCACTAGCTACAGGATTAAGCCTCATCCACAGCTGGGTGGGCACCAGCCTCAGGATGCCCTGGGCCCCAGCCTCACCCGTCAGTGAGCTGAAACCAGAACGAGGAATTCCCTGGCTGTGCAGTCAGCCACGTCAGTACCCAGCCCACCCACAAGTGACCAGCAGTCTCCATACAAGGCAAGGCCTGAAAGCCAACCAGATTGGGGGCCAGTCCCACCCACCACTGAACCCATAGTAGTCAGTCCACCGTAACAAAAGTACCCATACAGCTCACACAGAGGGCACTCCTAGGGCATGTAGCTCTACTGACCAGAGGGGAATGCACTGCCGAACCCCACAGGGCATTTCCTACATAAGGCCACTTCTCCAAGACTGGGAAACATAACCAATTTACAAAATATATAAGAATAAAAACAGAAAATTAGTCAAAATGAGGTGACAGAGAAATATGTTCCAAATGAAGAAACAAGATAAAAAACAAAACAAAAAAAGAACTAAATGGAGACAAGCAATCTACTCAATAAAGAGTTAAAAGTAATAGTCCCAAAGATGCTCAAAGAACTCAGGAGAAGTTCAGAAGATTAGAGTAAGAAGTTAGATGTTTTTAACAAAGAGTTAGAAAACATAAGGAAGAAACAAACAGAACTGAAGAATACAATAACTGAGATTAAAAAAAAAATACACCAGAGGAATCAATGGTAGATCAGATGAGACAGAAATGTACCAACAGACTGGGAGACATAGCAGCAGGAACCACTGAAGCTGAATAGATAAAAAGAATTTTAAACATGAGGACTGTTTAAGAAAACTTTGAGACAACATCAAGCATTCTAACATTTGCAATATAGGGGTTCAAAATAAGAAGGGAGAGAGAACATTTTATAAGGCATAATAGCTGAAAATTTTTCCTAACCTAGCAAAGGAAACAGATATCCAGGTCCAGTTTGTACAGAGAGTCCCAAACAGGATCAACACAAAGAGGACCACACCATGACACAGCGTAATCAAAAGGACAAAAATTAAAGATGGAGAGAATATTAAAAGCAGCAAGGGAAAAGCAACAAGTTATGTACAAAGGAAACCCATAAAGCTATGAGCTTATTTTCAGCAGAAATTCTGCAGACCAGAAGGAAGTGCAAGATATATTTAAAGTGATGAAAAGGAAAAATCTAAAACCAAGAATACTCTACCTGGTGAGGCTCTCATTCAGATTTGAAGGAGAGAACAAAATTTTAGAGACAAGCAAAAGGAGAAACCATGAAACCCATTTTACAAGAAATGTTAAAGATAGTTCTCTAAGCAGAAGAGTAAAGGCCATGACTAGAAATAGGAAAAGTATGGAAGGAAAAATCACATTGGTAAAGTAAAATATGCAGTAAAGGTAGTAGCTCAATCACTCATAAAGTAGTTGGAAAGTTAAAAGATCAAAGTAGTAAAATCATCCATATCCACAGTAAATAGTTCACCTCTTTTACACCTCAACATAATACAGGCCATATACGATAAGCCCCCAGTGAATATCATACTCAACATTGAAAAACTGATGGCATTTCCTCTAAGATAAGGAAAAAGACATGATGCCCAGTCTCATCACTTTTATTCAACATAGTATTGAAAGTTCTAGCTACAGCATTCAGATAAGAAAAAGAAATAAAAGAAATCCAAAAAGGAGAGGGAGAGGTAAAAATGTCTGTTTGCAGATGACATGGTCCTGTACACAGACAATCCTAAAGATGCAACCAAAAAGCTACTAGATGATGGTCATTCTGACTGGTGTGAGATGATACCTCATTGTAGTTTTGATTTGCATTTCTCTAGCAATGAGTGATGTTGAGCATCTATTCATGTGTTTATTGCCCATCTGTATGTCTTCTTTGGAGAAATGTCTGTTTAGGTCTTCTGCCCATTTTTTGATTGGGTTGTTTGTGTTTCTGATATTGAGCTCCATGAACTGCTTATATATTTTGGAGATTAATCCTTTCTTGGTTGCTTCATTTGCAATTATTTTCTCCCATTCTGAGGGTTCTTTTCATCCTGTCAGAATGGCCATTATAAAAAATATCTACGAACAATAAATGCTGGAGAGGATGTGGAGAAAAGGGAACCCTCTTGCACTGTTGGTGGAAATGTAAATTGATATAGCTACTAAGGAGAACAGTACAGAGATTTTCTTAAAAACTAGAAATAAAACTACCATATGACTCAGCAATCCCACTACTGCGCATATACCCTGAAAAACCACAATTCTAAAAGACACATGTACCCCAATGTTCATTGCAGCACTCTTTACAATAGCCAAGACATGGAAGTAACCTAGATGTCCATCAACAGATGAACGGATTTAAAAAGTTGTGGCACATATATAAAATGGAATATTATTCAGCCATAAAAAAGAATGAATTTGAGTCAGTTGTAGTGAGGTGGATGAACTTAGAGCTTGCTATACAGAATAAAGTAAGTAACACACATATATATGGAATCTAGGAAAATGGTACTGATGAATGTATTTGCAGGGAAGGAATGGAGACACAGACATAAAGAAAAGACTTGTGGACACAGCAAGGGCTGGAGAGAGTGGGACTAATTGAGAAAGTAGCATTGATATATATATACTACCATGTGTAAGATAGATGGCTAGTGTGAAGCTGCTATATAACACAGGGAGCCCAGCCTGGCACACTGTGACAACCTAGAGAGGTGGAATGGGAAGCAGGCTCTAGAAGGAAGGGGTACATATATAGTTATGATCAACTCACGATGTTGTACAGCAGAAACCAAACATAATTGTAAAGCAATTATCCTCCAATTAGAGATTCCCTGGTGGCTCAGATGGTAAAGCATCTGCCCTCGATGCAGGAGACCCGGGTTTGATCCCTGGGTTGGGAAGATCCCCAGGAGAAGGAAATGGCAACCCACTCTAGTACTCTTGCCAAGAAAATTCCATGGGTGGAGGAGCCGGTGGGCTACAGTCCATGGGGTCACAAAGAGTCAGACATGACTGAGTGACTTCACTCACTCACTCTATACTCCAATTAAAAATAAATAAAAAATGAACTAAACAAGAAAAAAATTTATCAACAATTCAGTAAACTTGAAGAACACAAAATTAATATACAGAAAATCTGTTGCATTTCTATATACTAACAATAAACTATCAGAAAGAAAAGTAAGAAAACAATCCTATTTATAACTGCATCAAAAAGAATAGAATACCTAGGAATAAATCCAAGGAGGTTAAAAATCTATATTCAGCAAATGGTAAGACACTGATGAAAGAAAATGAAGATGACACAAACATATGGAAAGAAATACCATGCTCATGGACCGAAAGAATTAGTATTGTTAAAATGACCATACTACCCAAGGCAATCAAGAGATTCAATGCAATCTTTATCAAATACCAACTGCATTTTTCACAGAACTAGAGCAAATAATTCTAAAATTGGTGTGGATACACAAAATATTCTGAATAGCTAAAATAATTTTGAGAACAAAGAAGAAAACAGAAAGTATCACATGCTCTGATTTCAAACTATACTATAAACCTACAGTAATCAAAACAGTATGGTACAGGCACAAAAACAAATACATAGATTAATGGAACTGAATAGAAAGCCCAGATATAAACCCACACTTTTATGGGGTTACATAAATATGACAAGGGAAGCAAGAATATAAAACAGGAAAAGTACAGCCTCTTTAGTAAGTGGGAAAACTGGACAGCTACATACAGGACAATCAAACTAGACTACTTTGTCACTCCATATACAAAAATAAACTTAAAATGGATTAAAGATGTAAACATAAGACCTTAAATCATAGTACTTCTGTAATGAAACATAGGAAGTATGCCCTTTGACATAGGTCTCAGCAATATTTTTTGGATATGTCTCCTCAGACAAAGGAAACAAAAGTGAAAACAGACAAATGTTTCTTTTGCATCAGACTAAAAAGCTTTTGCACAATGAAAAGAATGATCAACAAAAGGAAAAGTTTGTGTACTTGATGGGGAAAGATATTGCAATGATATTGACAAAGAGTTAATATTCAAAATATACAAGAACTCATACAACTCAACATCAAAAAATAAATAGCCTGATTAAAAAATGGACAGAGGACCTGAATATACTTTTTTTTCAAAGAAGACATACACATGACCAACAAGCACATTAAAAGCTCAACATTGTTAATCATCAGGGAAATGCAAATCAAAATCACAGTGAAATATAATCTCATGCCTGTCAAAATGGTTATTTTCAAAAAAACAACAAACAACAAATCTTGGCAAGGTTATGGAGAGAAAAGAACCATCATGTACTGTTGGTGGCAATATAAATTGGTGCAGCTACTATGAAAAAACAATATGGACTTTCCTCAAAAAAGTAAAATTTGAGCTACCATATGGTCCAGCAATTCTACTTCTAGCTATTTCTCTGAGGAAAATGAAAATACTAATTCAAAAAAGAGATATGCACTCCTATGTTCACTGAGCATTATTTATAATAGCTAAGATATGGAAGCATCCTAAGTGATCACTGACAGGTATATGGATCAAGAAGATGTGTGTGTATGTATGTATGTGTGTATATACACACACACGTCTGTACATGTATACATTATATATACATATAAATAAAATGGAATACTACTCAGCCATAAAAAAGAATGAAATCTTGCCATTTGCAACAACATGGATGGAGCCAAAGGGTATTATGTTAAGTGAAATAAGCCAGAGAAAGACAAATACTGTATGATTTCACTTATATGTGGAATCTTAAAAAAAAAACAAAGGAATAATCGTAACAGAAACAATGATAGATACAGAGAACAAATAGGTGGTTGCTAGAGAGGACAGGGAAAAGAGAAATAAACGATAGAGTTAAAGATGTACAAAGTTTCTATTACAAAATAAATGAGTTATAGGTATAAAATGAACATTGTGGAATACAGTCAATAATTATGTAGTATCTTTGTGTGGTAACAGATGACAACTGGACTTATGGTGATCGTTTTGAAATCTATAGAAATATCAAACCTCTGTGTTGTGTACAAAGAAACTAACATAGTGTTATAGGTAAATTATATTTCAAAAGCAAACAAACAAACTCCTAGAAAAATATTAGATTTGTGGCTATCAGAAGCAGAGGCTAGGGGCAGGGGAAATTAGATGAAGGTAGTAAAAAAGTACAAACTTACAGTTATAAGATAAATAAGTACTAGAGACATTAACAATGCTGCATGTTATAAATGAAAGTTGTTTAAGAGAATAAATCCTAAGAGTTTTCATTTCAAGAGAAAAATATATTTTTTCTATTTTTAAACATTGTATCTATATGAGATGAAGGATGCTCACTAAACCTCCTGTGATAATCATTTCATGATGTATGTAAGTTGAATCATTGTGTTGTATACCTTAAATTTATATAGTGCTGTATGTCAACTATATCTTAATAATACTGAGGGAAAAACTCTAAAGTGATTATGGTAGATATGGGCTGTGGATATAAAGCTTTATTTATTCATTTTGCAGGTCAAGAGACAGAGTTACAATATACTCCAAATGTTAACAGAAGGAAAACTATTAAGAATATTATTATAACTGGCAAAGCTGTCCTGTGCTAATGAAGGATAAAGATTTTCCTGAACAAACAAATGCCAAGGGAGTTCACCACCACTAGAACTGCCTTATAAGAAATGCCAAATTTCTTGAAGAAATGCATTCTTCAAGTATCAGGAGAAATAAAAGGATACTAATGAACATCATAAAAAATAAGAATGTGTAAAACTCACTGGTAATGGCAAATATATAGTCAGATTCTCTAAAAGTATAATAGTGGTATATAATTCACTTATGACTCTAAAAGCAAAAAATAAATGTATTTAAAATACCTACAACTACAATAATTTGCTATTGATACATAAAATTGAAGAGAGATAAATTATAATATCAATAACTTAAACTGTAAGGAAGTGATAAGTAAAAGTATAAAGTTTCTGGATGCTATTAAAGATGTTTTCTAACTTAAAACACAAGAATTGTTGTGGAATTTACTACCTTATTCTCATCAATGGATAGATGATTCAGACATGTATATATTATATGTAAGCTTAATGGTAACCCAAAGAATAATAGGTACATAATAGGTATCTATAATAGGTACCTATAGTAGGTACAGAAAAGATTATGATAAAGGACTCAAAGTGTACTACTACAAAAAGTCATCAAACTGCAAAGGAAAACAGTAAGAAGGTAAGCAAGAAACAATGGATTTACAAAACAGTCAGAAAAAATTTTTTTAATGGCAAATAAGTCCTTACCTATCAATAATTAAATGTAAATAGATTAAATTCTGCATTCAAAAGACATAGAATGGCTGAATGAATTTAAAAAATAAGGTCTGATGATAAGCTGCTTATAAGAAACTCACTTCAGCTTTCTGTGTGTATAAGAATGCACACAGACTGGGAATGAAGGGATGGAAAAGATATTTCAAGCAAATAGCAACCAAAAGAAACCAGGAGTAGCTATATTTGCATCAAAAAGTTGAAAGTGTTCAAAAAAGAAGGTCATCACATAATGATAAAGGAGTTAATCCATAGAGAGTATTTGGAGCACCTAAACATACATAAGGGGCTTCCCTAATAGCTCAGATGGTAAAGAATCTACCTGCAATGCAGAAGACCTGGGTTCAATGCCTGGGTTGGAAAGATCCCTTGGAGAAGGAAATGGCAACCCACTCCAGTATTCCTGCCTGGAGAATCCCATGGATAGAGGAGCCTGGCAGGCTACAATCCATGGGGTGTTAAGAGTCAGACATGACTTAGCAACTAAACCACCACCAAACATACAAAGCTAATAATAACAGAACTAAAAGATAAATAAACAGAAATACAGTAATGGTTTAGGACTTTAATATCCCACTCTTATCATCAATGGGTCAATTATTTAGAGAAAATATTAATGAGTAAACAGTAGATTTGAACACTACAGACTAAACAACCTAAAAGACATATACAACACATTCCAATGAACAGCAGCATAATACATTCTGCACAAGCACCCATGAAATATGTTCTAGGATATTTCATATATTAGGCCACAAAATAAGTCTCAACAAATTCAAGAAGATTAAAATCATACTATGTATCATGTCCAACCACGTGCTATGAAACTAGAAATAATAACAGAAGGAAAGCTGAAAAAATCACAAATATAGGGAAACTAAAAAACACACACCTAAACAACCAATGGATCAAAGAATAATTAAAATAGAAATAAAAAGTATCTTGAGACAAATGACAAACAAGAATGAAAACACAACATACCAAAACATGGGAAGCAATAAAAGCAGTTATAAGAAGGAATTTTGTAGAAATAAAAATACCAAAAAAAAAAGAAAAACCTTAAAGAACCTGACTTTACATCCAAGAAACCAGAGAAAAAAGAACAAACTAAGCCCAAATTTGCAGAAGAAAGGGTATAATAAAGAGTATAGCAGAAATAAATGAAATGGAGAATAAGAAAACGACAGAAAAGATGAACAAAACCAAGATTTGGTTCTTTGAAAAGATAACCCCAATTGACTAATCTTTAGCTAGACTAACCAAGACAGAGAAAGACTCAAATAAATAAAATTATAAATGAAAGAGGAGAAATAGAACTTATTGAAATAAAAAGGATCATAAGAGACTATTATGAAAACTTAAACACCAACAAATTGGATAATTTAGAAGAAATGGATACATACCCAGAAACATGCAACCCACTGAGACTGAATCAAGAAGAAATAGAAAATATGAACAGATCAGTAATGAGTAAGGGGTTTGCATCAGTTAAAAAAGTTATTAACAAAGGAAAGCATATGTCAAATAATTTCACTGGTTAATTCTGTCAAACATAAGGATGAATTAATACCAATTCTTTTCAAATTCTTCCCAAAAAAATGAAGAGGAAGGAAAACTCCCAAACGCATTTATAAGGCCAGCATTACATTAAGAGCAAAGGCAGGTAAGGACATTTCAAGAAAAGAAATTGACAGGAAATACTTCTGTTGATCATAGATGCAAAAATGTCCGACAAAATACTAGCAATCCAAATTCAACAGCACATTAATAAAATCATTTATCATTATCAAGTGGGATTTATCACTGGAATGCAAGGAGAGTTCAAACTATGTAAATCAATAAATGTGATAAATCACTACCAGAATGAAAGCTAACAATTACATGTTCATCTCAATAAATGCAGAAAAAGTATTTGACAAAAGTCAATATCCATTTATGATAAAAAGTCTCAAAAATTAGTCATAGAAGGCCATCAGTTCAGTTCAGTTCAGTTCAGTCGCTCAGTCGTGTCTGACTCTGCGACCCCAGGAATCACAGCACGCCAGGCCTCCCTGTCCATCACCAACTCCCGGAGTTCACTCAGACTCACGTCCATCGAGTCCATGATGCCATCCAGCTATCTCATCCTCTGTCGTCCCCTTCTCCTCCTGCCCCCAATCCCTCCCAGCATCAGAGTCTTTTCCAATGAGTCAACTCTTCGCATGAGGTGGCCAAAGTACTGGAGCTTCAGCTTTAGCATCATTCCTTCCAAAGAAATCCCAGGGCTGATCTTCAGAAAGGACTGGTTGGATCTCCTTGCAGTCCAAGGGACTCTCAAGAGTCATCTCCAACACCACAGTTCAAAAGCATCAATTCTTCAGAGCTCAGCCTTCTTCATAGTCCAACTCTCACATCCATACATGACCACTGGAAAAACCATAGCCTTGACTAGACGGACCTTAGTCGGCAGAGTAATGTCTCTGCTTTTGAATATGTTATCTAGGTTGGTCATAACTTTTCTTCCAAGGGGTAAGTGTCTTTTAATTTCATGGCTGCAGTCACCATCTGCAGTGATTTTGGAGCCCCCAAAAATAAAGTCTGACACTGTTTCCACTGTTTCCCTATCTATTTCCCATGAAGTGATGCGACCAGATGCCATGATCTTCGTTTTCTGAATGTTGAGCTTTAAGCCAACTTTTTCACTCTCCTCTTTCACTTTCATCAAGAGGCTTTTTAGTTCCTCTTCACTTTCTGCCATAAGGGTGGTGTCATATGCATATCTGAGGTTATTGATATTTCTCCTGGCAATCTTGATTCCCAGCCTGTGATTCTTCCAGTCCAGCGTTTCTCATGATGTACTCTGCATATAAGTTAAATAAGCAGGGTGACAATATGAAGCCTTGACGCACTCCTTTTCCTATTTGGAACCAGTCTGTTGTTCCATGTCCAGTTCTAACTGTTGCTTCCTGACCTGCATACAGATTTCTCAAGAGGCAGGTCAGGTGGTCTGGTATACCTCTACACAATAAAGGCCATATCCATAAAGCCCACAGGCCAATATGCTACTGGAGATCAGTGGAGAAATAACTCCAGAAAGAATGAAGGGATGGAGCCAAAGCAAAATCAATACCCAGTTGTGGATGTGACTGGTGATAGAAGCAAGATCCGATGCTGTAAAGAGCAATATTGCATAGGAACCTGGAATGTCAGGTCCATGAATCAAGGCTAATTGGAAGTGGTCAAACAAGAGATGGCAAGGGTGAACGTCGACAATCTAGGAATCAGAGAACTAAAATGGACTGGAATGGGTGAATTTAACTCAGATGACCATTATATATACTACAGTGGGCAGGAATCCCTCAGAAGAAATGGAGTAGCCATCATGGTCAACAAAAGAGTCCAAAATGCACTACTTGGATGCAATCTCAAAAACGACAGAATGATTTCTGTTTGTCTCCAAGGCAAACCATTCAATATCACAGTTATCCAAGTCTATGCACAAACCAGTAATGCTGAAGAAACTGAAGTTGAATGGTTTTATGAAGACCTACAAGACCTTTTAGAACTAACACCCAAAAAAGATGTCCTTTTCATTGTAGGGGACTGGAATGCAAAAGTAGGAAGTCAAGAAACACCTGGAGTAACAGGCAAATTTGGCCTTGAAATGCGGAATGAAGCAGGGCAAAGACTAATAGAGTTTTGCCAAGAAAATGCACTGGTCATAGCAAACACCCGCTTCCAACAACACAAGAGAAGACTCTACACATGGACATCACCAGATGGTCAACACCAAAATCAGATTGATTATATTCTTTGCAGCCAAAGATAGAGAAGCTCTATACAGTCAACAAAAACAAGACCAGGAGCTGACTGTGGCTCAGATCATGAACTCCTCATTACGAAATTCAGACTCAAATTGAAGAAAACAGGGAAAACAGCTAGACCATTCAGGTATGACCTAAATCAAATCCCTTATGATTATACAGTGGAAGTGAGAAATAGATTTAAGGGTCTAGATCTGATAGATAGAGTGCCTGATGAACTATGGAATGAGGTTCATGATATTGTACAGGAGACAGGGATCAAGATCATTCCCATGGAAAAGAAATGCAAAGAAGCAAAATGGCTATCTGGGGAGGCTTTACAAATAGCTGTGAAAAGAAGAGAGGTGAAAAGCAAAGGAGAAAAGGAAAGATATAAGCATCTGAATGCAGAATTCCAAAAAATAGCAAGAAGAGATAAGAAAGCCTTCTTCAGTGATCAGTGCAAAGAAATAGAGGAAAACAGCAGAATGGGAAAGACTAGAGATCTCTTTAAGAAAATTAGAGATACCAAGGGAACATTTCATGCAAAGATGGGCTTGATACAGGACAGAAATGGTATGGACCTAACAGAAGCAGAAGATATTAAGAAGAAGTGGCAAGAATACATGGAAGAACTGTACAAAAAAGATCTTCATGACCCAGATAATCATGATGATGTGATTACTAATCTAGAGCCAGACATCTTGGAATGTGAAGTCAAGTGGGCCTTAGAAAGCATCACTGCGAACAAAGCTAGTGGAGGTGATGGAATTCCAGTTGAGCTATTTCAAATCCTGAAAGATGATGCTGTGAAACTGCTGCACTCAATATGCCAGCAGATTTGGAAAACTCGGCAGTGGCCACAGGACTGGAAAAGGTCAGTTTTCATTCCAATCCCAAAGAAAGGCAATGCCAAAGAATGCTCAAACTACCGCACAATTGCACTCATCTCACGTGCTAGTAAAGTAATGCTCAAAATTCTCCAAGTCAGGCTTCAGCAATACGTGAACCGTGAACTCCCTGATGTTCAAGCTGGTTTTAGAAAAGGCAGAGGAACCATAGATCAAATTGCCAACATCCGCTGGATCATGGAAAAAGCAAGACAGTTCCAGAAAAACGTCTATTTCTGCTTAATTGACTATGCCAAAGCCTTTGACTGTGTGGATCACAATAAACTGTGGAAAATTCTGAAAGAGATGGGAATACCAGACCACCTGACCTGCCTCTTGAGAAACCTATATGCAGGTCAGGAAGCAACAGTTAGAATTGGACATGGAACAACAGACTGGTTCCAGATAGGAAAAGGAGTGCGTCAAGGCTTCATATTGTCACCCTGCTTATTTAACTTATATGCAGAGTACATCATGAGAAACGCTGGACTGGAAGAATCACAGGCTGGGAATCAAGATTGCCAGGAGAAATATCAATAACCTCAGATATGCATATGACACCACCCTTATGGCAGAAAGTGAAGAGGAACTAAAAAGCCTCTTGATGAAAGTGAAAGAGGAGAGTGAAAAAGTTGGCTTAAAGCTCAACATCCAGAAAACGAAGATCATGGTATCTGGTCCCTTCACTTCATGGGAAATAGATAGGGAAACAGTGGAAACAGTGTCAGACTTTATTTTTTGGGGCTCCAAAATCACTGCAGATGGTGACTGCAGCCATGAAATTAAAAGATGCTTACCCCTTGGAAGAAAAGTTATGACCAACCTAGATAACATATTCAAAAGCAGAGACATTACTTTGCCGACTAAGGTCCGTCTAGTCAAGGCCATGATTTTTCCAGTGGTCATGTATGGATGTGAGAGTTGGACTATGAAGAAGGCTGAGCGCTGAAGAATTGATGCTTTTGAACTGTGGTGTCGGAGAAGACTCTTGAGAGTCCCTTGGACTGCAAGGAGATCCAACCAGTCCATTCTAAAGCAGATGAACCCGGGGATTTCTTTGGAAGGAATGATGCTAAAGCTGAAGCTCCAGTACTTTGGCCACCTCATGCGAAGAGTTGACTCATTGGAAAAGACTCTGATGCTGGGAGGGATTGGGGGCAGGTGGAGAAGGGGACGACAGAGGATGAGATGGCTGGATGGCATCATGGACTCGATGGACGTGAGTCTGAGTGAACTCCGGGAGTTGGTGATGGACAGGGAGGCCTGGCGTGCTGCGATTCCTGGCGTCGCAAAGAGTCAGACACGACTGAGCGACTGAACTGAACTGGACTGAACTGAACATTCAAATAGATGGAGAAACAGTGGAAACAGTGACAGAGTTTATTTTGGGGGGCTCCAAAATCACTGCAGATGGTGACTGAAGCCATGAAATTAAAAGATGCTTACTCCTTGGAAGGAAACTTATGACCAACCTAGATAGCATATTGAAAAGCAGAGACATTACTTTGGCAACAAAGGTCCATCTAGTCAAGGCTATGGTTTTTCTAGTGGTCATGTATGAATGTGAGAGTTGAACTATAAAGAAAGCTAACCACCAAAGAATTGATGCTTTTGAACTGTGGTGTTGGAGAAGACTCTTGAGAGTACCTTGGACTGCAAGGAGATCTAACCAGT
Organism: Capra hircus; assembly: GCF_001704415.2. Classification (NCBI taxonomy): domain Eukaryota; kingdom Metazoa; phylum Chordata; class Mammalia; order Artiodactyla; family Bovidae; genus Capra; species Capra hircus. The sequence goes on along the minus strand of NW_017189516.1, from coordinate 26,574,694 downwards.
CCATCCTAGAGGAAATCAGTCCTGAATATTCATTGGAAGGACTGATGTTGAAGCTGAAACTCCAATACTTTGGCCATCTGATGCAAAGAACTGACTCATTTGAAAAGACACCCCAATGCTGGGAAAGATTGAAGGCGGGAGGAGAAGGGGTTGACAGAGGATGAGATGGTTGGATGGCATCACTGACTCAATGGACATGAGTTTGATTGGACTCTGGGAGTTGGTGATGGACAGGGAAGCCTGGCACGCTGCACTCTATGGGGTCACAATCAGACAGGGCTGAGAGACTGAACTGAACTGAACTGAACATTCAACACTGAAAGACTGAAAAGTTTTCCTCTAGTTAAGTGATCATGACAAGGATTCCCACTCTGACCTCTCTCATTCAACATAGTAATGGAAGTCCTAGATAGAGATACCAGTCAAGAAAAAAAAAATTTTTTAAGGTATGCCAATCAGCAAGGAAGAAGTAAAATTGTCTCTGTTTTTAAAAAAAATGTCACAAACAGTCAGACAGGACTGAGTGACTGAACTGAACTGAACTGAACATTCAACACTGAAAGACTGAAAAGTTTTCCTGTAGTTAAGTGATCATGACAAGGGTTCCCACTCTGACCTCTCTCATTCAACATAGTAATGGAAGTCCTAGATAGAGATATCAGTCAAGAAAAAAAATATTTTTTTAAGGTATCCCAATCAGCAAGGAAGAAGTAAAATTGTCTGTGTTTAAAAAAAAAAAAATTATTGGGGCTTCCCTGGTGGCTCAGGCTTCCCTGGTGGCTCAGACGGTAAAACGTCTGCCGGCAGTGTGGGAGACCCGGGTTCGATCCCTGGGTTGGGAAGATCCCTTGGAGAGAGAAATGGCAACCCACTCCAGTACTCTTGCCTGGAAAATTCCATGGACTGAGGAGCCTGGTGGGCTACAGTCCATGGGGTCGCAAAGAGTCGGACATGACTGAGCGACTTCACTTTCCCTGGTGGCTCAGTGGTAAAGAATCCATTTGCCAAAGTAGGAGAAACAGTTTCAATTTCTGATCTGGAAAGATGCCATAGAGCAACTTTGGCTCAAGCCAGTGTGCCACAACTATTGACTTGTGCCCTAGAGCCCAGGAGCCACAATGACTGAGCTACTGAAGCCTGTGTGCTATACAGCCCATGCTCTGCAATAAGAGAAGCCACTGCAATGAGAAGCCTGTGCACTGCAATGAATAGTAGCCCCCACTCACTGCAACTAGAGAAAAGCCCACACAGCAATGAAGACCTAGCACAGCCAAAAATAAATAAATAAAATTATATTTTTAAAAGTCTTCATTGAATTTCTTACAATATTACTTCTGTTTTATGTTTTGATATTTTGGCTGTGAGGCATGTGGGATCCTAGCTCCCCAACCAGGGTTCGAACCTGCACACCCTGCATAGGAAGGTGAAGTCTTAAATACTGGACCACCAGGGAGGTTCTCTGCCTCTGTTGGTAAATAACATGATCTTATATATGGGAAATCATAAAGACTCCACAAAAAAACTTGAAACTAATAAATGAATTTGGTAAAATTGCAGAAGATTGACTCAATATAGAAATATTAGGTGCATTTCTACTCACTAATGATGAATTATTCAAAAAAAAATTAAAAATTCCCACTTAAAATAGTATAGGAATAAATTTAACTAAGGAGGTTAAAAATCTTTCTACTGAAACGTATAAGAAATTGATGAAAGAAATTGAAGAAGACACAAATAAATGGAAAGATATCCCACGTTCACTGATCAGAGAAATTAATATTGTTAAAATGTCCATACTCTGCAAAGTGAATCTGTAGATTCAATAGATTCCCTGTCAAGATTCCAATGCCATTTTTTACAGAAGTACAAAAAGGCAATCCTGAGAAAGAATAAAGCTGGAGGCATCCTGCTTCCTGAATTCAAACTATATTGCAAAGTTATAATAATCAAAACAGTATAGCACTGTTCTGGCTTCCCTGATAACTCAGTTGGTAAAGAATCTGCCTGCAATGCAAGAGACCCTGGTTCAATTCCTGGGTTGGGAAGATCCACTGGAGAAGGGATAGGCTACCCACTCCAGTATTTTTGGGCTTCCCTTGTGGCTCAGCTGGTAAAGAATCTGCCTGCAATGTGAGAGACCTGGGTTTGATCCCTGGGTTGAACAGATGCCCTGGAGAAGGGAAAGGCTATCCACTCCAGTATTTTGGCCTGAAGAAATACAAGGACTGTATAGTCCATGGGGTCGCAAAGAGTCGGACACGACTAAGCAACTTTCACTTCACTTCATAGTACTGTTACATAAACAGACATATAGAGTGATGGAACCAAATAGCAAGCCCAGAAATACACTTGTGTGTATACAGTCAGCTAATATTTGAGAAGGGAGCCAACAATACTCAATGGAGAAAAAGTAGTCCCTTCAATAAATGGTGTTGGGAAAACTGGACAGCCACACAGAAAAGAATGAAATTGGACCCTTATCTTTCTCTACTCAGAGAAGTTAAACTGAAGTAGGTTAAATTAAGACTTACATGTGCAACCTGAAACCACAAAACTCCTAGTAGAAAACAGAAAAAAAGCTTCTTGACATTGATCTTGGCAATGATTTTATGGATATAACACCTAATGCACAAGCAACATAAGCAAAAATAAACATGTGGAACTACATCAAACTAAAAGATTCTGCACAACAAAAGAATGTGCATGCTAAGTCACTTCATTTGTGTCCAACTCTGTGTGACCCTGTGGACTGTAGCCCGCCAAGGCTCTTCTGTCCATGGAATTCTCCAAGCAAGAATACTGTAGTGGGTTGCCATTCCCTCCTCCAGGAGGTTTTTTTGACCCAGTGATTGAACCTGCAACTCTTACATCTCTTGCATTGGCAGGCGAGTTCTTTATCACTAGTGCCACCTAGGAAGCCCAACAATAGAATACTCAACAAAATAAAAAGATTATCTATGGAATGGGAGAAACTTTTGCAAACCACATATCTGAGAAAAGAATATTAATCCCCAAATATGTAAGGAACTCATACAGCTCAGTTCAGTTCACTCAGTCGTGTCTGACTCTTTGCGACCCCATGAATTGCAGCACACCAGGTCTCCCTGTCCATCACCAACTCCTGGAGTCTACCCAAACCCATGTCCATCGAGTCAGTGATGCCATCCGACCATCTCATCCTCTGTCGTTCCATTCTCTTCGTGCCCTCAATCTTTCTCAGCATCAGGGTTTTTTCAAATGAGTCAGCTCTTCACATCAGGTGGCCAAAGTATTGGAGTTTCAGCTTCAACATCAGTCCCTCCAATGAACACCCAGGACTGATCTCCTTTAGGAAGGACAGGCTGGATCTCCTTGCAGTCCAAGGGACTCTCAAGAGTCTTCTCCAACACCACAGTTCAAAAGCATCAATTCTTTGGCACTCAGCTTTCTTTATAGTCCAACTCTCACATTTATACATGACCACTGGAAAAACCATAGCCTTGACTAGATGGACATTTGTTGGCAAAGTAATATTTCTGCTTTTTTAATATGCTGTCTAGGTTGGTCATAACTTTCCTTCCAACTCAATAGCAAAACAACAACAAAAGCAAAAAAACAATTTAAAAAACGGGCAAAAGGACCTGAAATGACATTTTTCCAAAGAAGTTATTCAAATAGCCAACAGGTACATGAAAAAGTGCTCAATGTCACCAATCATTAAGGAAATGCAAATGAGAAACACAATGAGATATCATCTCGCACTAATTAGAATGGCTGTTATAAAAGACAAGTGATAATAAGTGCTTGTGAGGTGTAAAGGAAAACTTTTTGCACTACTGTTGACAATATAAATTGATTACCGTCACTATGAAAAGTAGCAATTAAAAATAGAACTATCATATAATCCAGTAATTTTACTTCTGAGTATATATCCAAAGGAAGTGAAGTCACTATCTTGAAGAGATATCTGCATTCCATGTTAACTGTAGCATTATTTGTAATACCTAAGACATGGAAACAACTTAAATATCCATCAGTAGATAAATGGGTAAATTATATACGCAATATTATGTGTACACAATGGAATATTCAGCTATAAAAAATTCTGCCATTTGTAGCAACATGGATGAAACTTAAGGGCATTATGACGAGTGAAATAAATCAGACAAAGACAGGCAAATACTTCCTGATTGCATATATATGTGGAATCTAAACGAGTTGAACTCATAGAAACAGAGAAGAGATTGGTGATTGCTAGAAGCAAGCAGTTGAGGGTGGGGATAATTGGTAAAGATGGTCAAATTGTCCAAACTTTTAGTTATACAACTTCTAGAAATACAATGGACAGAATGACTATAATAATATTATATTATTAAATAGTATATTTGGAAGTGGCTTCTCTGGTGGCAAAGAATCTGCCTGCCAATGCAGGAGATGCAAGAGAAACAGGTTCAATCCCTAGATCAGGAAGATCCCCTGGAGAGGAAATGGCAGCCTACTCCAGTATTCTTGCCTGGAGAATCCCATGGATAGGGGAGCCTGATGGGCTACAGTCAATAGAGTCGCAAGAGTTGGACATGATTTAGCAGCTAAACCACCATATTATTAAATAGTATATCTGGAAGTGGCTAATCAAATAAATTTTAAAAGTTCTCAGTACACACAAAAGTTGTGACTTTGTGAGGTGATGGTTGTGTTAAGTAATCTTATTGTGGTTATCATTTTGCAATATATACATTATATAAAATCACTACATTATAGATATTAAACTTGTGTAATATGCTCAATTATATCTCAATAAAGTTGGAGGAAAAGTAAACAACTGAAATGTAATATTTAATCACATCTAAGGAGTTTGCCCCATTCTCCCATTTCTGGAGAAAACTGTTACAATTTTATTTTCCTGTTTTGGGCAGTTCAGGAACACCTGGTTGTGTAGTCACAACTTAGCAATGTGGCTCATGTAATTCATCTAAATTGGAGCATAATTAGTAAAATGTGTTCATATAAATTGCAGTTTCAATACTAAATTCTGGGGAGAAACCAGGAGACATGGAAGACAAATTAGCATGGGGGAAATGGTAATTAAGCTTTACTAAATTAAAATACGTCTGTCATAGCTTTGAGTGAAGAGAAGTCAGAATGATTTAGGAATTTTTAAAAGTTACTATTAGAATTCCCAAGCTGTAGGGCAGTCATAGTCCACAGCATTTTTTGAATGGCAAAAAATATGTAGACTCCAAATATTAGACTCAGGAGAATAATGTAAGACTAAGCAAACACTCCAACTTTAGCAATTCTAAATTTAGAACCAACCTTGAACAATTGAAGGTCTGTGTCCACAAGGGCTGAAAATGGAAACTCCTTTGTTTCCACTCCTTAGTGCCTATAAGAAACACAACTACTTGATTCCAGGATCAATGGGGAAAATAAAGGGATAGATATTTTTCCCCCTTTATAGCTCAAAATCGAGTCAGTTGTCAACCAGAGTTTGGCCATGATGTAGACCACAGACCTCTGTTTCTCAAATATGCAGCTATGACCTGTGGGGATATGAGGAGACGCAGGTGCATTTGAAAAGTAGACCTATAGAGCTGCCAACATACAAAACAGATGTAGAGAAGAGCTGATAAACAAGGTCCTACAAATGCCTTGTTTTCCTGCCCTGGAACCCTCTTTTGCCCTGTATTCTGACATGGGCTATAAATGCATTTCTACTTGGCCTCCCTCAGGAAGTAAAATTTGACCTGACTTCTGAAGTATGTTGTTCAGCCACTCAGTTGTGTCCAACTCTTTGCAACCCCATGGACTGCAGCACACCAGGCTTCCCTGTCCTTCACCATCTCCCTGAGTTTGCTCAAACTCATGTCCATTGAGTTGGTGATGCCATCCAATCATCTCATCCCCTGTCGCCCCCTTCCCCTCCTGTCCTCAATATTTCCTAGCATTAGCATCTTTTCCAATGAGTTGGCTCTTCACATCAGGTGGCTGCAGTATTGAATCTTCAGCTTCACCTTCAGCATCAGTCCTTCCAATGGATATTTAGGGTTGATTTTCTTTAGGATTGACTGGTTTGATCTCCTTGCTCTGAAGTATGCAAAAGAAGAAAACGATATTCTAGACAATGTTCAGACAGAGCTGTGAACAGGCCCTGTGTCAAAGATATTAAGGCACATTCAAGGCACAGAAATAAGGTTAGTGTGGCTAAAATACAAGGAGTGAGGGGGAGAGTGGCTGGAAGCATGAAGTGTCAGATCATCCTTAGAAATCTTGTCATTTTCAGCTGTATATCCTTACACTCAGAAAAATGGGTAGCCAATAAAGATTATTTGGAGAGACACTGCATACCCTAATTGTCATTTTGTGATTAGTGTGTATGGATTGTGCTGAATGGATTGGAGGTTGACAGACTGGGTTCAAGGAGATCTTTCAAGAGAATATTTAATAGTCTAGGCAGGAAATGAGTGTAGCTTAAGACTAAGATGGTAGCAGAGGGAATGGATGGAAGTAGATGGGTATAGAAGAGAATCTTGAAAGCGCTTGTTGATGGATTGGCTATAAAGAGTAAGAGAGATGTAGGTACCAAAGAAGATTCCTGAATTTCTATCATGTTCAGTTTGGTGGAGTTACTGACATGCACGTTTGATCCCTGGGTCAGGAAGATCCCCTGTAGGAGGTCATGGCAACCTACTCCAGTATTCTTGCTTGGAGAATCCCATGGACACAGGAGCCCTGGCGGGCTATAGTCCACAGGGTCACAAAGAGTTGGACATGGCTGAAGCGAGTTAGCACACAAGCATCCACTGGCTAAAGTAAGGAACACTAAATTAAACGAGAGTCAGATATTTGAGAGAAAGCATAAGGTCAGACTTGGACCTGTTGAATTTAAGGTATCTTTGAAACTTGAAAGGGAAGATGTTAAGGAGGACTTTGGATATTCTGGTCTGAATCTCAGAGGAGAGGTTTCAGATGGTGTTACATCATTTTAATAATCAGCTGTTTTGGTGAATGACTTTGCCTCACAGAAAGTGTTAGAGAAAGAGAGGGGAAGGGGGCCTTAGACAAACTGAGTCTTAAGAAACTCTGTTAATGGACCTGTAGAAGATGATACACCTTCTACATAGAAATAGGAGAAAAACTATAGGTACATGATTTCAAGAAGAGAGAGCTTCAAGAATTAGCTAAAAATTTAACAGTGTCAGAATTAATAGAGATGCTTGAACGAGGAAATCTACAAGGCAGAAACTTTAAGCAAACTTGACCTGATAGTGAAAATAAAAGTGTTATTATTGATAAGGAGAATGGTCAGCGGTGAGAATTACAGGGTTGTAAAAGTTGCAGATTTATCAGAATGAGTTGTCCTCAAATGGGAGTTTCAGTTTAGGATTCTGGTACGGGTTTGTCTAAGTTTGGTAGCAAGAGATGTGGGTATTAGAACTGGGCTTGAGTAACTATTTCAGGGGATAGTCTAGGGGATCGCTAAGGAATGAGAGATTAAGATTTCTTTTCACAGAGATAATTGCCCTTTCCTCAGTCTTCAACCCAACCAGTGATTCCAACTGACTTGACAGGAGGTGACTCCTTGCTATATTGCTTCTGCTTCCATTTCTAAAATAATTCTTAATCTAATAAAAATTTGTAACAACAAATTAATGACCTAAAAGCATGTGATTTGGTTAATTATAGAAATATACGTTTATTCAACAATGTCTCCTCTTTCATTTATGATTTTATGCATGAGTCCTCTCTCTTTTTTACCTAGTCCAACTGAAAGGTTTGTCAATTTTATCTTTTTAAAAACATCTTAGTCTTGTTAATCTTTTAAAATTGTTTTTCTAGTGTTTATTTCTTCTATTATCTTTATTATTTCCTTCTTTTGGTTCACTTTGGGCTTAGTTTGCTCTTTTCCTAGTTTTTTGATGTGTGTAGTTATTTATTTGAAATATTTTTTCACCTATGTTAATATGTGTTTGCTGCTGCTGCTGCTAAGTCGCTTCAGTCGTGTCCGACTCTGTGCGACCCCATAGACAGCCGCCCACCAGGCTCCCCCATCCCTGGGATTCTCCAGGCAAGAACACTGGAGTGGGTTGCTATTTCCTTCTCCAATGCATGAAAGTGAAAAGTGAAAGTGAAGTCGCTCAGTCGTGTCCAACTAGTAGCGACCCCATGGAGTGCAGCCTACCAGGCTCCTCCATCCATGGGATTTTCCAGGCAAGAGTACTGGAGTGGGGTGCCATTGCCTTCTCCATGTTTATCACTATAAAATTCCCTCTTAGAACTGCTTTTTACTACATCTCACAAGTTTTGGTATGTTCTGTTTTCATGTTCATTTGTTTCAAAATTTTTTTAATTTCCATTTTGAATCCTTCTTTGATTCATTGGTTGTTCAAGAGTATGTTTTTTTTTAAAAAATATAAATTTATTTATTTTAATTGGAGGTTAATTATTTACAATATTGTATTGGTTTTGCCATACATCAACATGAATCCGCCACAGGTATACACATGTTCCCCATCCTGAACCCCCCTCTCACCTCCCTCCTTGTACCATCCCTCTAGGTCGTCCCAGTGCACCAGCCCCAAGCATCCAGTATCATGCATCGAACCTGGACTGGTGATTCATTTTATATATGATATTATACATATTTCAATGCCATTCTAATAGCCAGGACATGGACGCAACCTAGATGTCCATCAGCAGATGAATGGATAAGAAAGCTGTGGTACATATACACAATGGAGTATTACTGAGCCATTAAAAAGAATACATTTGAATCAGTTCTAATGAGGTGGATGAAGAGTATGTTGTTTAATGTCCACATCTTTGGGAATTCTCATTTTCCTCCTGTTACTGATTTCTAGTTTCATACCATTAAGGCCAGAAAAGATACTTGGTATTATTTCAATCTTCTTAAATTTGCTAAGACTTTGTTTTATGACATAACATATGACCTATAATGGAGAATGTTTCATATGCTCTTGAGAAGAATGTGTATTCTGATGTTATTGGTTGAAAGGTTCTGTATATGTCTGTTAGATCTTTAGCCCAAGTATAGTTCAAGTTCAGTGTTTTTGTATTGATTTTCTCTATGGATGAACCATTCATTGTTGAAAGTAGGGTATTGAAGTTCCTTGCTGTGAAAGAGGATGAGATAGTTGGATAGCATCACTGACTCAATGGGCATGAGTTTAAGCAAATTCTTGGAGATAGTGAAGGACAGAGGAGCCTGGCATGCTGCAGTCCATGGGGTCACAAAGAGTCAGACACAACTTAGTGACTGAACAACAGATATTGCATTACTGTCAGATTCTTTCTTCAGATGTGTTGATATTTGCTTAATATATTTAGGTGCTTCTATGTTGGGTGCATATATATATATATATATATTTATAATTGTTATATCTTCTTGGTGAATTGATCACTTTATCATTATATAGTGATCTTCTTTGTCTCTCATTAGAGTTTTTGAGAAAATCTCTTCTGTCTGATATAATTATAGCTACTCCTGCTTCACTGTGGTTTCTGTTTGTATGGAATATCCTTTTCTATCTCTTTAATTTCAGCATATGTATGTCCTTAAAGTTGAAGTGAGTCTCTTATAGGCAGTATAAAGTTCGGTCTTATTTTTTTTTCCCCATTCAGTCATTCTGCCTTTTGTTTGGAAAATGTAATCTATTTTTATTTAATTTATTGATAAATAAGGACTTACTAATGCCATTTTATTCATTATTTTCTGGTGGCTTTGTAATTCCCTAATCATCTTCTTCCTCTCTTCATGTCTGTCTTTGTGAACTGATGATTTTTCTGTGATGATATGCTTTGATTTCCCTCTCTTTATCTTTTGTGTATCTACCGTATGTTTGACTTCCCTGGTGGCTCAAATGGTAAAAGCGTCTGCCTACAATGTGGGAGACCTGGGTTCGATCCCTGTGTTGGGAAGATCCTCTGGAGCAGGAAATGGCAACCCACTCAGGTACTCTTGCCTGGAAAATCCCATGGATGGAGGAGCCTGGTAAGCTACAGTCCGTGGAGCCGCAAAGAGTCTTTTTCTTTTCAGTTCCCAAATGGCTTATACAAAACATCCAATAAATATAACAATATATTTAAAGGTGATAACAATTTAACAACTCAACATACAAAAACTCTACCATTTTACTGCCTTACTGCCCTCATTTTATGTTTTGGTATGACAATTTATATCTTTTACATTATGTATCCATTAACAAGTTACTGTAGAGAGCAGTTTGTTGTTGAATACTATTTTTTCTTTCTGCATCTTCCTAATTTGTCTATAAATTCTAATAAATTAGGTTTTCTATACAGATAATAATCTCAGCTTTGAGAAATAGCAGTTTTCTGTTTCTTCTTTTGGAGTTCTTATATCTTTAATATCTTTCCTTACTGTGCTCATTATGACAATTTTAAACATAGAAGTGCTGATGGCAGAGGTCTTTGTGTTGTACCTGCTCTTTAAGGATATGCATTCAACATTCTTACATTAAGTATGAATTTTGCTCAACATGTTTTAGATATCCTTTGGATTAATGGGATTCTTTTATTTTCTTAGTTTTATAACTTTAAAATAAAGAGTTTTTAATTTTGCTGAACTTTGTGCATATATTCAGATGATTATAAAATGTTTTATTTAATATGTTAATGTGAAAATTTTATTAGATTTTTATTTAATACAATCTTGCATTGCTGGGATAACCCAATTTGGTCATGATGCATTATCTTTATTACACACTACAATGTTCTATTTGATAATGTTTTATTTGGGACTTTGCCTCTATATTAATCATTTCTGTCCTTTATCATGCCTATCTTTGCATGAAATGTTCTCTTGATATCTCCAATTTTCTTGAAGAGATTTCTAGTCTTTCCCATTCTATTGTTTTCCTCTAATGATATGCAGATGATACTACTCTAATGGCAGAACTAAAGAGCCTCTTGATGAGGGTGAAAGAGAAGAGTGAAAAAGCTGGCCTGAAACTCAACATTCAAAAAACTAACATCATGGCATCCAGTCCCATCACTTCATGGCAAATAGAAGGGGAAGAAGTGGAAGCAGTGATAGATTTTATTTTCTTGGGCTCCCAAATCACTGCCGACAATGACTGCAGCCATGAAATTAAAAGACGCTTGCTCCTTGGAAGGAAAACTATGACAAACCTAGCTGCTGCTGCTGCTGCTGCTAAATCGCTTCAGTCATGTCCGACTCTGTGAGACCCCAGAGACAGCAGCCCACCAGGCTCCCCTGTCCCTGGGATTCTCCAGGCAAGAACACTGGAGTGGGTTACCATTTCCTTCTCCAATGCGTGAAAGTGAAAAGTGAAAGTGAAGTCGGTCGCTCAGTTGTGTCTGACTCCTAGAGACCCCATGGACTGCAGCCTACTAGGGTCCTCCGTTCATGGGATTTGCCAGGCAAGAGTACTGGAGTGGGTTGCCATTGCTGTCTCCAATGACAAACCTACACAGTGTATTAAAAAACAGAGACATCACTTTGCCAACAAAGATCCATCTAGTCAAAGCTATGGTTTTTCCATTAGTTGGGTACAGATGTGAGAGTTGGACCATAAAAAAGACTGAGTGATGAAGAACTAATGCTTCCTTTAAAAAAATTATTTATTTTAATTGTAGCATAATTACTTTACAGTATTGTGATGGTTTTTGCTATATATCAACATGAATTGATCATAGGCATACATGTGTCCCACACCCTGAATACCACCTCCCAATTCCCTCCCTAGGCCATTCCTCCAGGTTGTTACAGAGCATTGGCTTTGATTTCCCTTCTTCATACATCAAACTCCCACTGGCTATCTATTTTGTATATGATAATATATATGTTTCAGGGCTATTCTCTCAGATCATCTCACCCTCTCTTTCTCCCACTGTGTCCAAAAGTCTGTTCATTATGTCTGTGTCTCCTTTGCTGTCTTGCATGTAGGATTGTTGGTACCATCTTTCTAGATTCCATATATATGCATTAATACATGATGCTTTCCTTTCTCTTTCTGACTTACTTCACTCTGTATAATAGACTCTAGGTTCATTCGCCTCACTAGAACTGACTCAAATACATTCCTTTTTATAGCTGAGTAATATTCCATTGCATATATGTACCACAACTTCTTTATCCATTCATCTGTCGATGGACATCTAGGTTGCTTCCCTGTCCTAACTATTGTAAATAGTGCTGAAATGAACATTGGGATACACGTGTCTTTTTCATTTCTGGTTTCCTCAGGGTATATTCTCAGTAGTGGGATTGTTGGGTCATATGGTATACAGGGAGCTCATGCAGCTCAATACCAGAAAAAAAAAAAGCCAATCAAAAAGTGAGCAGAAGACCGAAACAGACATTTCTCCACAGAAGACATACAGATGGCTAACAAACACATGAAAAGATGCTCAACATCACTTATTATCAGAGAAATGTAAATCAAAATCACAGTGGTAGAATCACACTGGTCAGAATGGCCAGAATCAAAAAGTCTACAAACAATAAATGCTGGAGAGGGTGTGGAGAACAATATGAAGATTCCTTTGAATTGATGCTTTCAAATTGTGGTGCTGGAGAAGACTCTTGACAGTCCCTTGGACCACAAGGAATTCAAACCAGTCAATCCTAAAGGAAATCAACCTTGAATATATATTGGAAGGACTGATGCTGAAACTGAAGCTCCAATACTTTGGCCACCAGATGTGAAGAGCCAACTCACTGGAAAAGACCCGGATGCTGGGAAAGATTAAAAGGAAAAGGAGAAAGGAGTGGCAGAGGATGAGATGGTTAGATAGCATCACCAATTCAATGGACATGAATTTGAGCAAACTTTTAGAGATAGTGGAGACAAAGGAGCCTGGTGTGCTGCAATCCATGGGGTCACAAAGAGGCAGATATGACTTAGTGACTGAATAACACCTATATTAATCAGTAAGATAGCTCTATAAATCTCCTTTTTCATACTGTCAGAGTCAGATTTTGATATAAAGCTTACACTGGTCTAATAAAAAGTGTTGGGGAATTTCCCCCTCAGTTCAGTTCAGTTCAGTTCGGTCACTCAGTCACGTCCAACTCTTGGTGACCCCATGAATCACAGCACACCAGGCCTCCCTGTCCATCACCAACTCCCGGAGTTGACCCAGACTCATGTCCATCGAGTCAGTGATGCCATCCAGCCAACTCATCCTCTGTCGTCCCCTTCTCCTCCTGCCCCCAATCCCTCCCAGCATCAGAGTCTTTTCCAATGAGTCAACTCTTTGCATGAGATGGCCAAAGTACTGGATTTTCAGCTTCAGCATCATTCCCTCCAAAGAAATCCCAGGGCTGATCTCCTTCAGAATGGATAAGCACAGTTTTTCTTTGCATGTTTATATAAATAACCTATAAAACTGTGTTGTGATTGTGTTCTCTAAAAATGGACTTTTGAAAGGCTGAGGATTTGGGGCTCATGGAAAAATAACCAGTGATTAGTGCAATGAACTATGCAAGCTTCAGTGTAATACCATAAGAGGTGGACCTACGTTAGATTGGCCTCTAAGTGCTTGACCAAGCTCCTTTGAAATTGCTTCCACTTCAAGATATTCACTTCTCACTAGCCAAACAGACTACTGATAATAGATGGCATAGAAAGGGGTAAAAAAATAGCATTTTAATTCATGTTTTCCTGGATAAGAATCAAAGAAAAGTAGTATGAGTAGCACCACTTTCAAAAAATGTTTTTTCTTGTTTTCATATACTCTGCTCTGCTAAAAGTCTTAATACCCAGGGAAAGGATGCACCCATAAGAAAATATATTAATGATTGAGTATTTGAAAACTGAAATAGAAAATATTCACTTTAACTTTTTATTTCATAAGTAGGAACTGTTTTTACAATTGTAGTTAGCTTAACAATAGAAGTATTTTGCTCGTGGGTAAATTTATCATTTAAGTTCACAGATATTTGAATAATTTTTTAAAGTATCCAATTTAGAAGTTTCTGTATAACACAGGGAGCTCAACCTGATGCTTGGTGGTGCCCTAGAAAGGTGGGATGGAGGTTGGGGTGGGAGGTAAGTTCAAGAGAGAGGGGATATATGTGTACTTACATCTTATTCATGTTCTTATACAGCAGAGACAAATACAACATTGTAAAGCAATTATCCTCCAATTAAAAATAAAATTTAAAAAGTACTCAATTTAATAGAATCACACACAGAAAAGAATTGGGAAGGACATGGTGATCATACTCTTAACACAGTCTAACACGTTACTAATATACTTGAACAAATATAGTTTTGATTAGCTATTACCCCACATCACCACAAAAGTTAGTGGCTTAAAAAACAGGTACTTTATTATTTCTTATGGTTTCTGTGCATCAGGAATTTAGGGAAGAACTACTTTGGGTGGTTCTGGCTCTGGACCTCTCATGTAACTGCAGTCAGATAATAAGTAAACCAAGGAATAGCTGTGTGCTTACTGCTCAGGGATCTCTCATCCTTCTCAGAGTCTCTGGGAGTTTCCATGTAGTCCCACTACATTTGCTACTTTGAGCTTCTTAGTAACTCACACTGCCTAATGGTTGCTGAAAGGTTCAAGAGTAAATATTCCAGCTCATAAGGTAGAAGCCAAATTGACTACCATGACTTATCCTTGAAAGTCCCATAACATTAAATTCTGTCATGGGAAGCCACTTCTGTCATGCTCTGGGTCAAATTAGTTACAATATCCCACCCATTTTTAAGCAGAAGGGACATAGACACAATCTCTGAATGGAGTGGAAGTCAAAAAATTTGCAAACATATTGTAAAAATCATCACAAATATACAGAAAGTAGAGGAGGGCAATTTATAGTCCTTGTTTAGAATGACTGAGTGTTGGTTAATCTTAAAATAGACCTTCCTTCACCCAGATGTTGAACCCTTAAATACACACATTTGCAGTGTTTTAGATATTTGGAGTCCTGACTTTTTTCTTGTCATCACCTTTGTTTTCCTTCAGCATTAGGATCTACATTAGAAGTGAGGCAATCTTGGGCATGTATGTCTCATGATAGAAGCCCTTTGGGAGAAGAAAAGGAAAGAAACTAACATTAATGAGCACCAGTTTTATACCAAGTATCAAGCTAAATTTGATACTTTTACTGTATCTTGCTTTTATCTTACCTATTGCTGTATAACAAATTACTCTATAAACTCTTAGTGTTGCAAAACAACAATTGTATTCGTTTGGTAAATTTGGGAGTCAGGAATTCAGACAGGGCACAGTGGGGCTGATTCATTTATGCTCCACAATAAAGTCTTAGCTAGAGTGGACTGGAAGGCTGGGGAAGACTGTCATGGCTCTTCTGGGGCCATAAATCTGTGAACATGGCTCTAGTCACTGGTTGGGTTCCTTGATTCTTTTCCAAATGGCATTTGTTGGAGCTGGAATGTCTAAGATGACTTCATCATTTACAAGTCTGGTGATTGTTCTTGGATAGCTGGAACAGGTGGCTTTGTCTAGATATTTCTCTCTCTCTGTGTGTGTCTCTCTCTTCATGTACCCTCTCCCCATGGTTAGCTTAGTGATCTCAGGCTAATCAGACTTCTTATATGATAGTTGGTGCCAGTCAGAGTGAGTGTTCCAAGAGACCAGGTGGAAGTAGCAAGGCTTCTTGGAAGTCAACCAGTGTACTTTTCACCATATTCTATTAGCCAAAAGTGAGTCACGGAATCAGCCCAGATTCCAAGATATGGAAGAATAGGTTATTCTTCTTCATGGAAGAATAGCTGGTGCATATGGAAAGGTGGGCTTCCCAGGTGGCGCCAGTGGTGAAGAACCCACTTGCCAATGCAGGAGACGCAAGAGATCCGAGTTTGATCCCTGGGTTGGGAAGATCCCCTGGAGGAGGGCACGGCAACCCACTCCAGTATTCTTGCCTGGAGAATCCCATGGACAGAGGAGCCTGGTGGGCTACAGTCCATGGGGTCACAAAGAGTCGGACACAACTGAGGCAACTTGGCACACACATAGGGAAGGAAAGAATTGATAGTGGCTATTGTGGAAACAAGCTGCTATGCTTCCTTTTTCATAGGTGAGGAGAATGAGACTAAGAAAAGTTAAACAAACTGTTTGGGATTATACAGTAAGTAAGAAAGTAAGCAAGGAATGTGGAACACTAACCCACGTAGAATGACTTCAAGTTGAGAACTCCTCTCACTTTATTGTGAGGGCTCTATGCAATCAATCAATTGGTGTGTCCCCAGATTTGTTCCTCAGAAGCTCTGCTCTGCAAAATCCTGCATTACTGGCAGATTCTTTACCATTGAGCCATGGGGGAAGCCCAGCTAAATCTAATAGGTCCCTTATTAAGACTGATGAATGAGTCCATGGAGGTAATAAAGACTGATGTAAATGCTTTCTCTGGGCATAAACACGAAAGGGTGAAATTTAGAACTAGAAAAACATATGACTGGCTGTAGCTGATTGATTAGACAATTGGAGACCTGCAGAGGTGCTTTAAAAGTGTAGCCACTGGGCAAATGTAGGGTTTTGTGAGGCTTATTCTCACAGTAGAGCTATATAGAATTAACTGAAGGAAGGGAGACTATAGACAGGGAGATCCGGGGAGGAGGCAATTGAAGCTCACAAGTGAAGCAGTGCAAACCGTTTTGATACATTAGGAGTAGATATACAGAAGAGGAGATAAATCTGTCATATTTCAAAGAAAGATTTTCATAACTTGGTGACAGATTGACCATAGGGGACAACTTTGGTTTCCCTATTTCTAAAATGAGGGAATTAAAATAGGTGCTTAGTTATGTTTCCTTCAAACTATATAATATCTATGAGTCTTGGATACTCAGACTAGAATTGTATTTTTGTCTTTGGACTCAGGCTGCTATGTATAATGAAATACCATAGACTGAGTGGCTTAAACAGCAGACATTTATTTTCTCACAGTTCTAGAGGGTGGGAAGTCTAAGATAAATGTGCTGGCAGATTCAGTTCCTGTAAGAGCCCCATCCTGGCTTGCTGATGGCTGCCTTCTTGCTGTATTTTTCCATGGTAGTGAGGGAAAGAACCAGCTCTCTAGTCTCTTCTGACAAAGGCACTAATCCCATCATGAGGACTTCACCCTTAGAACCTCATCTTAACTTAATTATCTTTTAAGGGCTCCACTCCAAATACCATCACATTGAGTGGGTGGCAGGGATCCCATGTAGGAACTGAGAGTGGCACAAAAACCTTCAGTCCTTAAGAGTTTCCCATGCTGAGCTTTCTGTTGTTGAGGTCTACTATAGTCTTAAACACTTGTGTTATTAAATGATGGTTATATCTGTGCATGCATTCTTGCAAATAATAATTATTTGTACTATGAAACTATACTTGCATTGTGCAAGTATTACATATTACTCATAATAATTAACTGTCTTCCTCCTTGATAACTTTGAATAAGCCTTTCAACTCATTTTCTGATTTTATGTGTATCAGCTAGGATTAGGTTTGGTTGAATACAACATAAAAGCAATATAATAGTGTCTTAAACACAATAAATATGTTTTTTCCACATAAAAGAATGGTGAACATAAACTGTCTAGACCTGATATGGCAGGTGTACTGATGTCAGAGATTGAAGTCCCTTTACTGTCTCTGCTCCTCCATCCTAGCACATGGTCTCTATTTTCAAGACTGTTTCATCATTCACCACTTGGGGATTGTCCTAGATAATGTGATATCTCTAACACTTCTGCGTTGCTCTACAAGAAGGCTAGGTAAGTCCTCAGGCCAAAAAAAAAAAAAAGGCAGACAGGCTCAGGAACTTGCGGTGAAAAAACTGTGAACATACTGGAAACTCTTCTGCAGCTACCGATGAACTAGAGGTGGATGAGGCAATGGGCACCCACAGGGTCTACTACTTGCCCCTGAGGCTCCATGTTCAGGTGGTCACATGCCTGATCAATCACAAGGCCACCTTCTGTGACCACAGTGATTGGGTCAGGTATGGACAGGTCAGTGATCAAGCATTTGTTACTTCACAAACACAGAACCAATCTCTTTCCTTCCTAAAATGCCACCCATTTCCCCAGAAGTGACTTTTTTCCCTCTGAGGTCAGTGAGGGCTCCTCCCTATGTATCTTCCCTTCTGTATTAGTTATCTATTCCTGAGCAACAAATTATTACAAACATAGCAGCTTAAATAACATGCAGTTAATATGGGTTAGGATCTGAGCATTGTTTAGCCGGGTCCCCTTCCAGTCTGTGGTCAGTTCTTATTCGGAGGCTCAACTGGCAATGGATCTGCTTCCAAGCTCACTCAAGTTGTTGGCAGAATGTGTTCCCTTTTGGTTGTAAACTGAAAGTTTAAGTTCTTGCTGGCAGACAGCTGTAGGCTGCCCTTAGCTCTTAAAGTCTTCCCACAGTTCCTTGTCATGTGGCCCTCTCCATTGGCGCCCCTAACAACATGTTAGCTTGCTTCTCTAAAGTCAGCAATGAAGAAAGAGAGCGATTCTGCTAGCAAGATGGAATTTTGTATAACCAAATATAATCACAGACGTTACCTCCCATTATCTTTGCCATGTTCTATCAGTTAGAGGGCTCCCCAGGTGGGCTTGGCAGTAAAGAATCTGCCTGCCAATGAAGGAGGTGCAGTTTTGATCCCTGGATTGGAAAGACCCCCTGGAGAAGGAAATGGCAACCTACTCCAGTATTCTTGCCTGGAGAATCCCATGGATAGAGGAGCCTAGCTGTCTACAGTCCATGGGATCACAAAAGAGTCACAGATAACTGAGCAAGTAAACAACCACAACAGTCAATTAGAGGCAAGTCACAGGTTCTACCTACATTCAAGGGAAAAGGGACTATATAAAGTTATGAATTTTGGGAGGCGAGGATCATAAGGGCCACCTTAAAGTCTGACACCACTTCTGAAGTACTCAATTCTACTATGATGAGAAAGGTCCTTCTCAGGAATTTCAAAGCCACCATGCCTACTGAGGCAGGTTTCTTGCTTCTGCCTACACTGTGATGATTTAATAAGTTTTTCTCTAAAGAAGAGAAAAACCTCACAGATTTAGTCTCTCATAGAGCTCTCTCTCTGGTGGAGCCTCTGATAATTTGGAATTTACTTTAATTGTTTTAGACACCATATTTCTCTTGCTGCTAAGTCGCTTCAGTCATGTCTGACTCTGTGCGACCCCATAGACGGCAGCCCACCAGGCTCCCCCATCCCTGAGATTCTCCAGGCAAGAACACTGGAGTGGGTTGCCATTTCCTTCTCCAATGCATGAAAGTGAAAAGTGAAAGTGAAGTCGCTCAGTTGTGTCCGACTCTTAGCAACCCCATGGACTGCAGCCTACCAGGCTCCTCTGTCCATGGGATTTTCCAGGCAAGAGTACTGGAGTGGATTGCCATTGCCTTCTCCAATATTTCTCTTAGTGAATCCTAATAATGAATTAGCCTTCCTGGCAATCATGTTACATCACTGATTTAAATAATATTAAGACCCACTAATCCATCTAGGTCTTCTTTAATTATGAGCTGTTGTGATCATATGTGTTAATTCTTTCACCTTTCAGATCTCAGTGAATTAATTTACATTTATCCTTATTAAATTTAATTTTGCTAGTTTTTTTGAACCAGGTTTAAAAACTATTTGCTCTGTTTATTAGTTTTGGCTATCCTGCAAATTTTGGGTCATACACAGTTTGATAAATGTGTATTATATGTATCCAGCCAGGTATTTGACTTAAAATGCTTAAAAGGGCAAAGTTGAGTTCAGAGTGCTGTCACAATGCTTGACACTAATAAATTCTTGCATTTAATACTGGTTTTGCTTGTTCCCAATGACCCAACCTAGGTGTTTAGTGGTCACCACTTACTTTTCTAAAGGCTCCAAGACCATCTGTTTAATAACCAACTGGTTGAAATGTAATAGCAAGTTCATTGGTATATATTAATAGTTTCTGGAATCTAAGTTTCTCTTTCTTTTGTAAACTGGGATACTATGATAATGTACAGCCAGATACCTCTTTAGAGACTAGGGAAGAACTCATTTTCTTGGCTGTTGGGAGTTTGGGCTGTGACAGCTTACAACTGAGTTCCTCTCTGGGCATTGCCCTCTGCTAGAGACACCACCTCTCCTAAGGTCACCAATCATGGCTCAGACAGTAAAGGATCTGCCTACAGTGCAGGAGACCCAGGTTCGATCCCTGGGCCAGGAAGATCCCTGGAGGAGGGCATGGTAACCCACTCCAGTATTCTTGCCCGGAGAATCCCAAGGACAGAGGAGCCTGGCAGGCTACTGCCCTTGGGGGCGCAAAGAGTCAGACATGACTGAGTCACTAACACTTTCAGAGAGAGCCACCTCTCCTAAGGTCACCAATCCTGAGGCGGGAATGGGGCCACATTCATCATCCGGTGGAAATAAGTTTATGAAGCCCTGACTCTCTTGTCTCAGGTTAGACAACTCTGTAAGGCCCTCCCAATTCCAGAGCCCACCAGGGGACCACCTTAAGTCTTTGTCGTCATTTAATTGCAGTTCAGTCTCTCTTTCTGTCCAGTTCTGCTTCCCTTAGTCCTCTGTAGGTGTTGTTCTGTGAACGTGAACGTGTTATTAGCTCAGTCGTGTCCGACTGTTTGTGACGCCATGGACCATAACCCACCAGGCTCCTCTGTCCATGGGATTTCTCAGGCAAGAATACTGGAGTGGGTTGCCATTCCCTTCTCTAGGGGATCTTCCCTACCAAGGGATCGAACCTGGCTCTCCTGCATTTCAGGCAGATCTTTAACCATCTGAGCCACCAGGGAAGCTCTAAAGGCATAGCCTAAAGTAAGTCTCTGACTCAAAATCTGTTTCCTGGGGAACTTGATCTGCATGGCCATTTTCATTCTTTTCAAGAGTCTCTGATACCATCGCAAAATCTTTCAGAGCCCAGGGTGTAATTTAAATTCATTTTTATCAAGCAAGAGCTCTGAATATCTAACTCTCACGCATTTGTCCCTCAATAAATTATTGGTTACCTGTTTTGAAGGCTGAAGATACTTCGTGATTGTGAAGGAAAAAAAAAGTTGAAGCATTTTGCTTTTACCCCGTGACCTGCTCACATTTGGCTAGCATCTCCCTTCCTTGTACTTCTTGTTCTGTGCATAAGTGACTGAGTCCATTTTATGCTTTTTGTGCTTTCCATGTGCCTTAACTCACTCTGAACCCAACCCTCCTGGCACTGCTCATTATCTCCTCATGCCTTGTAGGTCTCAAAAAGGACTGATGGTGGACCTACAGAATACTCACTAAGAGTATCCATTTTGTAATTCAGAGGTGAAGTCTGTGCCTTGATACAGAAAAGTGCAATCTTGGTTTTATCACTGCCTTCCTTTTAACTTCTGGCCCATTTACAAAAAGATTCTTTTTCTCCATCCCCCAAATCCACCTGCCCAGCTCTGCTTTGGGTACCAATTTTCCTACAACCAATGCTTTTGAACAGACTTTTTATGCCATGTTGTTTCAGACTATAGGAAGCCAGCCTAAGCAGCGTTAATGCATCTTGCTGTTTTCCAGCCAAAAATCTAATTGAGCTGATTTTTATGACATTTAAGAGCCGCCCACTGAACATCAAATTTTTTCAAACTTACATTTGCGCCTTTGTTTTTGCTACCTCCTAAATAAAATAGCACACATCACATTTTTCTTTTAGGAAAAAAAATATTAATAACCTGAGAACTAGGGAATGGAGCTCCTCCCTCCCATGAAGTCCCAAGTGAAACAGAAGATTGGTGGCTGTTAGAATAATAGCCATATTTATGCTGTTATGAGACATAAAATTATCCAGACACATGCAAGCACATTCCTATGTATGTAAAGTTTAAGTCATTTCCAGTTAAAGGGAAAATCATTAGTATTGTCTGAACTTCAACAGATTGATTCAACTTTTCCAATGCACTGCTACATTCCCAGCACATATCAAACTCTGACTGAAAAGGCTTCCTAATGTGGTGCATGTAAAATCAAATCGACTTGCAGTGGTTGAGGTCTTGGATCACTGAGATCAAGTACTGAACCAAGTTGGGCACACATGGTAATAAGCCAAAGAATGGGAACAGCATCTGAGATCTTCAGGCAAAAAATGCTCCAAGAAATTTCCAAGATATGATTAGGGATCTAGCAGCTCTATTGCCAGCCACGTGCAAAGGAAAATGCAGAGCAGAGTAGAAGCATTATGAACTGACTGCCAAGAGGAAGCAGACAGAATTAGCATGACTCCTTGTCTTATCTAGCTACTGTGGATTTTTAATTACAGATTTCCAAAATTAAGAAGATGTGGATGAAGATTTTCTTTGCTCACAGGAGGGGTACATCCAAGGTGTGTCTGTGTGTGTTCAGACGCTCAGTTGTGTCCTACTCTTTGTGACCCCGTGGACTGTAGCCCACCAGGTTCCTCTGTCCATGGGATTTCCCAGGCAAGGATACTGGAGAGGGTTGCCATTTCCTTCTCCAAGGGATCTTCTTGACCCAGGGAGCAAACTCTTGCGTCTTGTGTCTCCTGCATTGGCAGGCAGATTCTTTACCTGGGAAGCCCCATACATCCAAGGGGTACATCCTTGGAATTCTGATTCCAAGACGTTTTAGCTGTGTGACCTTTGGCGAATTTCTTAATCTCTCTGATCTGGGTTCCTCTCACTGTAGAAAAGGAATAACAGTGATAACTAAGTCTAAGATTGCTGTAAGGATTAAATGAGATATGGCATTGGACGAGTTTAGCACAGTGCCTGGTTATAAAATAAAAGTCCAATGAATTTTAGCTATAAGTACAATTATGATTATTATAATATGACATTAATCTCGATGACTTTCATAGGTAGCCTCCCTGATTGGAAATTAATTACAATTAGCTAAGGATCAACAGAAAGAGTCAGTTTCCCCATGAGTGGGCATTGGAAGGACAGGTTGGAGGAAGAAAGGAAGCTTCTACAGGTGAGTAAGGTCCTATGTGTTTTAATGGGTTTATTGACATTTCTGTGGACCTGGACACATTTTAATCCCTTTTAGCTAAATTATGGTAGTCAATGTACCTGGCTGCCAGCTTTCTTTGCCCTTACCACCTTAAGTATGATTGAGACAAAGATCTGATTTTTATTTTTTACAGTAGCTCCTTATTGATTATTTTAAATATAGCCATGGATACATGTCAATCTCAAATTCCCCTTAACTATCTCTCCCTGCCTGGGGGAGGGCATGGCAACCCAATCCAGTATTCTTGCCTGGAGAATCCCATGGACAGAGGAGCCTGGAGGGCTACAGTCCATGGAATCGCAAACAGACATGACTGAAGTGACACAGCACGCATGCATCTCTCCCGCCACCCTTCCCCTCTGGTAACCATCAGTTCATTCTCTAAGACTTTGAGTCTGACTCTTAATGAGAACACTGCCTCAAAGGCTGGGACAATTTCTATTTCTTGAGAACCTTATTTTTGTCAAAAGTTTCCCAGCCTTGGATATAAGGGCTGGTGTACTCATCACCTCCTTTCTTGAAGGAAAAATGGAAGAAAGAAGAGACAGAATCTCTGACTCCAGGTCTCTTTACACCCTCAACCCTCAGGGATGGTGTCCCTCCTATTTTCAGAAGAAACCCTCATCTACTTCAGAGGCTTCAAACACAGATGCCTGCAACAGCCTAGAATATAAGTGAAATAGACCAGGAGATTTGTAGGGCTTGTGATGACATGAGAGCTCAGGTCTCTCCAGAGGGAAGCTTCAGTGCTCTGAGTATATAGGTGCAGTGATGTTAAAGTCTCCAATTATTCAAGAGAAGCTACAACTCTAGTTTTTTTTTAATGCAGAATCTCTTAGTTTTTAAATGTTTGCAAGGATTCTGGTTTTTAAAAACACCATGTGGACCAAACAAAATATTTCTATTTGCCAGACATGACTCAAGGATTGCCAGACTGCCATCCTCCTCTACAATTTTAGGTCCCTAGGGAGGTTCCTTTTGACCCCAAATATGTCACCCTCTTAATCCACAACACTGGAAGTCCAGCAGAGTCCTTCCCAACTCTAAAACATTTTCCTCAAGATGCAGAGTCACCCATGTGAAGAGCAAGCTGAGCACTCATCATTCACTAGCTGCTTAGGTTATGCTAGTTAATTGCGTCCACTTATGGACTGAAGGCAGGGGAGGTTGTAGAGATGGGTGGGGATAAGGCAGTCCACTGGAATCAACACCCCGAATCCCTTGCTCTGATACTCACTAGTGGTTGTAACCTCAAGGAAGTCAGTTCTCTGGCACTCACTTTTCCTTATTTGTGAAAACGGGCTAATAATTGCTACTTCATGGGACTGTGGTGAGAATCAAGTGAAATAAAGCATACCAAATATCCGGCCCACAGCAGACTGTCCTTAAATAAAAGTTGAATCTGAAGGGAAGAAGGAAAGATGTCTTCTTGCTCAGGGGCAGTTCTTAAGTGGGGAGTGGTCACATGGGATCTCTTGGAAGAGGGTAAAAGGGGTGGAAAAACAGCAGGGAGCTGCGAGCAATCAGAGTACATCACTCTCTGGCCAGCAGCCCAGCAAATACAGAAAGAATAAAGTACTAAGGGAGAAACAGGCATATGATAATAACCCACAAATGCAACCTGTCACACTGACCTGTATCCTAAGCTTACACAGGTCTAATTCATCCTTCCCATATTTTTGGCCACCTATGGATTCATTTTTCTGGATACTGTTTCTTTGACTTCTTTGCTCAAATCAATGTTCCATGCCTTCCTATCATACTTCTATAACACATAAGTGAGTTGTGAGCCAAATTTTTTGCTTTATGGAAAAAATTAAAACAACAAAATGTCTTATGTTTTGTGCTGTGCAGAACTCAGGAGAAATTTTAGAGGAGAAAATTTGATCAGAAGAAAACCAACATGAAAGGTGTATGAGCTGAGCAAAGAATGGGAGATAAGCATAAAATCCCACCAGTAAGACAAAAGGAAATAAGTAAATGTTACAGAATCACATGCCAGCAGCTTGACTTGGTAAAAATGTCCTATTGCCACAATACAAATGCAAATAGAAGGGCAAGAGAAATTGTGTGCCATGTACCAAAACCACAGTTTCAGATCCTAGCTTGTGTCCCATGCCCTTTGCTGAGCTATTCCAACTACAAGGGCTTGCAGATTTGCCTGTTTTGAGAATTCGTAGAGGAAGAGATCAGGTTTTATCCAGGAAGCAGACCACAGGAAGATGTTTCCCAGTTGAGTATTGAAATGTCTAACACCCATATTCACATGAATGTGAATACATATACACACACATATTCATTCATGAACATGGCCAAAGAGCTTTGAATTTGTGTTACTATATTTTATAAATCAAAGATGTCAGCAAATCTCCATAGTCTGTGTGTTTTCTGTGGTTGGCCTCTTGTCTAAGGAAAAAGATCAGACAGGATGTTAACCAGGGGTCCAGATGTGACTTTTCAGAAAAACACATTCCTGAGGTTGGCTTCTGTATGTCTTAGTTGCCAAGATCCACTCTTCTGTGTTCAGCTTAGCCTCTCTGCACCACCCTCACCCCTGCCTCATCTCAAAGGCCACCACTGTCGTTGGCTTTGGTACTGAAACAGAAAGAAGGAAAGGCCTTGAGAATATATGTCGGCTCCACAACAAGCTGGAGAAGTTATGTCAAATGCAATCCACTACCGTAAGTCAACTCCTTTCCATATCCAAGTAATTTCTGCAAGGTATATTGTCTCAAAAACTCTCACCATTTGTACAAGCATGGCCATAATTCTTGTGACTTGGGTCTCTGGTAGAACAGATATTATGTTCATTTTGATCATCTAGAATCTTGAAAATACTGACCACACTAGTAAGGGACTACCTTAACTGTATTAAACTAAAGCTTTATTCTGTTTGGAAATTTCAATATATGAAAACAAAGATAGGCTGATCCTTTAAGAAACCTGATTCAGTCTGGGAAAAGACACAAGAATATGCATTTTATAACAAGGTACTCAGGTGGTTCTGATATAAAGAGTTACCTGACCTAACTAACTTTGGGAACCACTGCTCTATGTCACCTAGGCCAGCAGTTCTCCCCGAATTTCTTTACACTTTCATAAATTATTTACCATATCAATAAACTTGGTGGGTTATATTTATTGATAATTACCATATTAGAAGTTGAAACTAAGAAAAATTTAAATATTTATTTATAAATAATTTTGAAATAACAGTAACAAACTTATTACAATAATTATTTTTTTTCTAAAGCAAGAAAATTAGTGAGAAGAGTAGCGTTATTTTACATTTTCAAATCTCTTTACTGTCGGGCTTAGTAGAAGATAGCTGAATTCTCACATCTGCTTCTGCATTCTAGCTGTTGAAATATGTTGTTTTGATAGAAATATGGGGCTTCCCTGGTGGTTCAGATGGTAAAGAATCAGCTTGCAATGCAGGAGACCCAGGTTTGATCCCTGGGTCGGGAAGATCCCATAACGAAGGGAATGTTATATATGAAGAAAATCCAGCTTACTCAAACATGTAGTTGAGAAAGGGAGGGATTAATTTAATAGCCATCCTAGGTAATTGTGAATATTCTTCTTTGATACTATACCAAAATACAGGCTGTAGTTCCTTAAAGATTAGTTGCAATATGGAATTTGAGATCCTATCACTGAGTTAATCATTCTTTGCTACATTAAAATTCATTGGTTTGTCTTGCACTTGGAATGCATTTTTAGCTCATGCATGACATCATAAAACTATAAACTGGTCATTCAGAAAACATTGGCTCACCAAATTTTTCAGATCTTCCAAGTGTTGACACATTTCATTATACAAAAATTTAAAAATCATATTTATTAATATCAACACCAATCTCATCAGAAAAGGTCTTTAAGTATAAAAACTTTGACAAGCTCCTGGTGATGGATATAGGTTTTCCAAAATTTTAATTTTCTCTTGAAAGCTGGAATTTTCTTTTTGGCAACAAATACTGTCACTTGTTTTCTTGAAATAACAGGCTCACTTATCATTGTCAAGAAAATATCTGCCGAATACCCAAGTCAGAATAACCATGATTTGTCTGTCAGTTATTCATTCAAATAAAAATGGTCTTCCATGAAAAAAAAATGAGCTCAAGTCACAACTCAATTGCCCAATTCCTTTTTTTTTCTTGAGACAAATATCACACGTCAGTGTGCAACAGAAATGCTTTTTGTATACTTCTCACTTTGTCACACTGAAAATTAAAATACAATTTAAAAGAAAGTACAGGCTTACAATTTCCCTAGACATGTATTAATACAAGCTAGTGTTTGAGAATCCTGAAGCACTGGGCACTCCTGATGGCTCTGGCTAGATACAAGTCAGATGTTCACTGGGGATTAGGACTTCAACATATGAGTTTGCAGTGGTTGGGGGGAGGGAGACCTAATTCAACCCATAATAGAATCATTCCATGATTTGTTTTGTATAGATAAAATTTGAAAATTCACCTCAATATATACTCTTTAGATTAAATGTGGCCCATCCTATTTTTGAAGAAACTACCTAAATCCCAAGAAATGCTGCCAACAGCAACAAAAACCACACACCAGTGAATAACATCTCCCCACAACTATGGCTGAATCCAGTAAATTTACATTTGATAGGCCTAGGTTTGATTCATTATTTTCTACAAACTTTGTCTTTCATTGTGGATTTGGGGATAAGCTAACTGATTTGGGCTCTTAAAAGATGAATTAGATATACAGAGTGTGTATAAACGTTACAGTAGGAGTCAAAATCCTCTTTCTCTGTCTAGAAGGACAGATATTTGCTCTAGAAAGACCCGGCCATTTTGGATGTAGTGGGTTTATAACAAAGGAATGATATTATAATGGTGTTGGGATAGAGATTCAAGAATATTGCCTCAACTCACCTGTCTCTCATTCTTGAAGGACCTCAGAAAATAGAAACTAAAATATTTGCAAAGTGAGACCAAGTGAAACTTGATTCCTAGCTAGGATTTTGCCTCTAAACTCAAACTTGAAGGAAGCTATCATTTGAGCTGGATTCCATGGATGGCTCATTTACCCAAGTAAAGTTGGCTTCAATGTCCTAGAACATGACTATCCTAAAGGCCCACTTTGTATCTCTTCTCTAAGTTCAAAAGTTACTATTTCACTAAGACAAAAAGCCACCCCATACATCAATGTTCATAGCATTAATGACAATGGTGAAAAGGTAGAAACAACTCAAATGTACATCATCACATTCACAGGTAAACAAAATGCAGTATATACACACAATGGGATATTGGGCAGACTTTAAAAGGAATGAAATTCTGACACATACTACAATATAGATGAACCTTGAAGACATCATGCTAAGTGAATAAAACAGACGCAAAAAGGCAAATACTGTATGATTCCATTTATATGAGGTATGTTGAAGACTGAAATTCAGAGGAATATTTAGTAGTGAAGAGACTCATTCAAATGCAAATATTTGGGGAAGCCGTAAGTACATTATCTAACAAAGTCAAGATGGTGAATAAAATTGGCAATTACATTTGGGTGACACAGTTACAAATAAAATCACAATTGATCCTTAAGTGTTGTTGCCTGTTGGTTTAGTTTTAGTCTTCTCATTCAGTTTCCAAAGTACTTTCTCTCTTTCTCCCCCACTTCCATTTGTTTCATTTTTTCTCTGCGTGTGTACTAAGTCACTTCAGTCGTGTCCGACTCTTTGCCACCCAATGGACTGTTGCCCGCCAGGCTCCTCTGTCCATGGGATTCTCCAGGCAAGAATACTGGAGTGGGTTGCCATGACCTCCTCCAGGGGATCTTCTAGACGCAGGGATCAAACCTGTGTCTCCTGCGACTCCTGCACTGCAGGAGGATTCTTTACTGCTGTGCCACTGGGGAATTTTCTCCTCTGTTTAGTTCCTTTTTAAAATCCTTTTTACTTCTTTTGCTGCTATTTCTTCGGCCTTCACACGTGCTTTTGTTCCTGTCTGAGTCTTCCCTTCTCCCATTTTCCCAAGATGGGTTTTGTGGAAAGATTAAAGCCTCTACCTGCTCTGTCTTTTGCTTCCCATATACCTCTCAGTGGGGCTTTCCTGGTGGCTCAGTGGTAAAGAACCCTCCTGCCAATGCAGGAGACATGGATTTGATCCCTGGGTCAGAAAGATCCCATAGAGGAGGAAATGGCAACCCATTCCAGTAATCTTGCATGGAAAATCCCATGGACAGAGGAGCCTGGCAGACTACAGTCCATGTGGTTGCAAAAGAGTCAGATGTGACTTAGCGACTAAACAACAAATCGCCTTCAGTAATAATAATGTTATATAGAGACTCAAGATAGCCCGGGCATCTCAAACCTGGTAGTATAGTGGACACCCAAAGAGGAAAAACTGACACAGCCTATTTTCAGCGACTGACAAGTTCTTAACAGCTAGAATAAAATAAGTTGAATCAGATGAGTTTTTTCCCTTATCACACCAGAAATTAGAACTACAATTCAGCACAGAACTCTAGAAGCACATTAGAGTACAATACCTTTGACAGCAGAGACATCCTACCCACCTAGCACATAGTTGACAAATAAAAGAAAGTCATATTTAATTCACGTAGCTTATAATTGACGCAGGGGCTTCCCAGGTGGCTCTAGTGGCAGCCTGTCAATGCAGGAGATGTAAGAGACCCGGGTTCGATCCCTGGGTTGGGAAGATCCCCTGGAGATGGAAACAGCAGCCCACTTTAGTATTCTTGCCTGGAGAATCTTATTAACAGAGGAGCCTTGCGGGCTACAGTACATAGGGTCACAAAGAGCCAGACACGACTAAGTGAATACCACCACACCACCACAAAATGATATGTTGAAGTCCTAACCCCTAGTGCCTCAGAATGTGACCTTATTTGGAAATTAGATCCTGGTTGCTGCTGCTGCTGCTGCTAAGTCGCTTCAGTCGTGTCCAACTCTGTGCGACCCCATAGACGGCAGCCAATCAGGTTCCCTCATCCCTGGGATTCTCCAGGCAAGAACACTGGGGTGAGTTGCCATTTCCTTCTCCAACGCATGAAAGTGAAAAGTGAAGGTGAAGTCGCTCAGTCATGTCCTAGCGACCCCATGGACTGCAGCCTACCAGGCTCCTCCATCCATGGGATTTGCCAGGCAAGAGTGGAGTGGGCTGCAATTGCCTTCTCCAGATCCTGGTAGATGTAGTCATATTAAAAAGACATCATTAGGTTGAGCCCTACTCCAATATGACTGGTGTCCTTAATAAAAGGGGAAATTTGGACACAGAGACAGACAGTCACAGAAGAAAGACAATGTGAAGAGACATGGGGAGAAGACAGCCATTTACAAGCCAAAGAATGCCAGAGCTAACCAGAAGCTAGGAGAAAAACCTGGAACAGACAAGTTTCTAGAGACTTCAGAGCAAGCACGGCCCTGCCAATACCTTGATTTTGGACTTCTAGCCTCAAGAGTTTATTGGGAGACAATAAATTTCTGTTATTCTAAGCCACCAAGTAAGGTACTTTATAATGGTAGCCCTAGAAAATGGATACATCCTTTAACATGAAAACTTCAGACTACAACACTTCTAGGGGTATCTGTATGGTCAAGAGACAATTCCTTTACAGTGGCCAAGGCCATCTCAAGAATCTTCGCCCTACCCCTTCCTGCCTTAGCCCCCATCATTCCTTCCAGTAGAACCCAGAAGGCATAAAACAGACCTGCAGTACCTTCTGCATTCATTATCCTCACAACTAATCTCACAACTGGAGAAGGCAATGGCACCCCACTCCAGTACTCTTGCCTGGAAAGTCCCATGGATGGAGGAGCCTGGCAGGCTGCAGTCCATGGGGTCGCTAGGAGTTGGACACGACTGAGCGACTTTACTTTCACTTTTCACTTTCATGCATTGGAGAAGGCAATGGCAACCCACTCCAGTGTTCTTGCCTGGAGAATCCCAGGGATGGGGGAGCCTGGTGGGCTGCCGTCTATGGGGTCGCACAGAGTCGGATATGACTGAAGCAACTTAGCAGCAGCAGCAGCAATCTCACAAGTAATCTATAAACTAGTGTCTTAATCTGTCAGGCTGCTATAACAAAATACCACTGACTGAATAGTGTATAAACAATAGAGATTCACTTCTTACAGTACTGGAGGCTGGGAAGTCCAAGATCAAGGTGCCAGCATTGTTACATTCCAATGAGAGCTCTCTTCCTAGTTCATGTACTCAGTCTCCCAGGTGTATCCACTCTTTGCAACCCCATGGACCGTAGGTCGCCAGACTCCTCTGTCTATGGGGTTTTCCAGGCAAGAATATGGAATGGGTTGCCATTTCTTACCTCATCTTTTTAGTTCATAGCTGACTCCTTTTTTGCAGTGTCCTTACATGATGGAAGACACTAGAAATCTCTCTGGGATCTCTTTTATAAGGCACTACTCTCATTCACGAGGGCTCTACCCTTACAATATAATCACCTCCCAAATGCCTCCTCTGAAATCAGACATTAGGATTTCAACATATAAATTTTAGAGAGACATATTCAGGTCAGAACAATCAGGTATAAATACTCCTATTTTGCAGAAAAGGAAATTAAGCCCCAGTGGTCATGGAACCTCTTCAAAATGATGCAGTTATGAGCTGCTGGAAAGATGACATTGGCTCCCACTGTGAAGTTCTCCCTGCCATAGCATAGCAGCCTCCTTCTGCACCTGGATTCTTTTGAAGAGGGAAAGTATTTTGAGTGTAGAACTTAATATTTATCTTATTCAATGCATTTCTTTTTCCAAAGGCAGCCCTTTTGTCTAAGATGTAAACAATCATTCATTTTGCTGGGTCTATTGCCATGAGCCAAACTAAAGCTTCATAATAAAATTAAATGACAATTATTACCTTAAAAAGAGTTATGAGTGCCCATTAAGGACATTTTAAATGTTCCAAGAAAACTGAAACAAGAAACTCTTAGCAGACATTTCTTGAACACTTACAAGTTAGTGAGTGCTACAGTGGTACAGAGTTGAGTAAGACATGGTGACCACCAGTCTTCAGGTAGTCGAAGAAGCTAGTAATAAACACATAGTAGGATATGTAACTCAAGGTATGGCAAAAACCACTACAATATTGTAAAGTAATTAGCCTCCAACTAAAATAAATAAATTAATAAGAAAACCAAGTGACAGATATGTAATCTCATATCTCATATGATATGTGATCTCACTTTTACACAGTGAAGTTAGATGGATGGTTCACCTGAAATAACAAGTGACTTCCTAAACTCATTAGCAGTTTTACTCTGATATAAATACAACCTTCTGATTTCTGAATTGCTTTTGTTTCTAGAGGAGAGAGTCTCTATTTGTCAGGCTCACTCGCAACTCCTTCCTAGATGCAAAAGGTTCATCCTGATTCACTGTCAACTGCCTTCTCCTTTAAACCATCTGATCACCCTATCTCTTTTGTCAGAGTGTCTTGATAGCTCAGTGCAAATAAATGGGAACAAAGTTTTAAAGTTCATCACTCTCAGGTCAACTCATAGGCATAGAATTTCATCACCATGGTGCAATTTCAGAATCACAAACAGACATACCTCTAACTCCATAAAAGTGCCATCTTCCATTGATTTTGTTAGAGAAAAAAAATTGAGCTAGCACTTCATTCTTTTGCTTTAAACCAAAATTGCAACCTTCTGTGTGTATGTATGAATGCTTACAAGTATGTGTGTGTATGTGTGTGAATACACATACATGGCTATATTTCTTAGTTTTATTGTCTGAGAGTACCTAGAAATACTGACACATAAATAACAATGAATATATTTAGTGCCATATCTCGTTTTCTATTAATAAATATTATTCTCTATTAAAAGGAACCATGGATCCTTAGAGAGATGGATGATTCCAGCACTGGGGCATAGAAAGCATAAGATGATACTGAAATATCTTGTTGTGCCAGAAAAAAGGAAGTGTTCAAAGAATAGTGGGGACCTATCAAAAGGACACAGGACTCAGCTTGGAGAGGCTCCCACTTGTGAAATCTTGGATAATTTGAGATTTAAAATAAATAGTAGCATAGTAATGGATTAGAGCTCAATTAATGTAATAAAAACCTGTGAGTCTATACTGATATGAAAAAATGGAGGAAAGGGGAAACTTTTCCTTCTTGTAAAATGCCAACTAATAAATGTAGAAGATATTATGGAGTTAGAAAATCTATCAGCAGATGCCAAATCTCATGAATAAAATTTGGGTGAAGAACATATTGACATAGTCTCAAAGAATCTCCCCAAATACTTGTTAACTACCATGGGAAAAAGTTATCTTACAATGGAGAAATCTCAGAGACACCCCTTTAACAAAGGGCTCAAACTTAACATCTTCAATATTATGACAAACCAGTGTTATGTCCCTCTTGATAGGATGCACTGGGGAAGCACAACCTCACTTCTGTGGCATTCCTATCAGAGGATCTAATCATGAGGAACCCTCCTATATTGTTGGTGGGAATGTAAACTGGTATGGTAACTATGGAGAACTGTATGGAGGTTCCTTTAAAAGCTAAAACTAGAGCTACCATATGATCCAGCAATCCCACTCTTGGGCATATATCTGGAGAAAATCAGTTCAGTGCAGCACTATTTACAATATCCAGGACATGGAAGCAACCTAAATGTCCATTGACAGAGGAATAGATAAGAAGATGGATCGTTACTCAGCCATAAAAAAGAACAAAATAATGCCATTTGCAGCAACATAGATGGACCCAGAGATTGTCATACTGAGTGAGGTAAGTCAGACAGAGAAGGACAAATACCATATGATACCGCTTATGTGTGGAATCTAAAGAAAGGGTACAGATAAACTTAGCTACAAACAGAAACAGAGATGTAGAAAACAAAATTACAGTTACTAGGAGGTAAGGGAGTGGAAATTGGGAGATTAGGGTTGACATATACACACTATTACATATATAATAGATAACGAATAAAGACCTACTATATGTTAATAGCACAGGAATTCTATTCAATACTTTATAATGACCAATATGGGAAAAAAACTAAAATAATGGAGATATATATATATATATATATATATATATATATATATAACTGATTTACTTAGTTTCACATCTGAAACTAACAACATTGTAAATCAATTCTACACCAATAAAAAGTTTAAAAAAAGAAACGCTAGATTCAATTTGAGGGACATTCTACAGAATAACTAGTCTGTACTCTGCAAAACTGCTAAGGTAAAAAAAAGACAAGGAAATGCTGATGGACTGCTCCAGCTTAAGGGAAATTAGGGTTACATGACAATCAAATACAACACACGATCCCAAGTCAAATTATGGATTAACAAAAACAAAATGGCTACAAAGGACATTGGGACAATTGTGAGATTTGAATATGGAGCATGGACTAGATAATAGCATTGCATCAGTGTTAAATTTCCTGATTTCCATTGCTGTGCTATGGTTATATAAGAGAATAATCATATTCTTATGAAATGCACACTGAAGTACTGTTTCAGAAAACAAATGAACAACAAATATATGCACACATATGTATATATGAAAGAGAGAATGATCAAGTAAGTGAATCAAAATATAAATAACTGGTGAATCCAGGTAAAGTGCATACTTTTGCAACTTTTCTGAAAATTTGAAATTATAAAAATAAATATTAAACTAATCAAATATAAAAGAGCAAATTGTTAAAGGCAAGCTTCATAGTAAAGATATCATAGTAGGTTTTATTAGTCATATATTCTTAAATGTGGGTGAATTTATCTGTTCCACAGCACCTGAGGAAGAGTTCTAATGAGGTGAGCAGAGGAGAGAAGGCTTGAGGGCACTGGTTGTCTAGGAAAAAGAAGGAAGGCCACAGAGAAAAAAAATGGGTAGAACACAAATAAGAGGTTGGGGGTGGCCAAGCTTCCCTTTGCCATCACTCAGCTATTTCAGGCTTACTCACTCACCTCCTCCATCCTTGACACCCGAAGCAGATGGTATCTCTCAGAGAAAGAACATGGATCAATTCCACACAAGTTTTGAGATAGATGACTCTTATTTCTGCCCAGTGGTTATGTGCCTTTTCCCCTCATGCTTCTTGTTGACTCCAATAACTATGCCTGTGTGTAGGTATCCTCCTATTTAACCTTGTTAACTACAGGAAGGCAAGAGCATAACTGCTTAAAATATTTATCATAGTAGTAAGTTATTGCTGGGAAAGATTGAAGGCAGAAGAAGAGGGCAACAGAAGATGGGATGGCATCACCAATGCAATGGACATGAACTTAGGCAGACTCTAGGAGACAGTGGGAGACAGGGAAACCTGGTGTGCTGCAGTCCATGGATCTCAAAGACTCAGACACGACTTGGTAACTGAACAACAACAACAAAGATGAGGCTAATATAAAGTTTTCTATCATCTATTCATCTTCCAATTATCATTTATTCTACTTTGATTTTGTTAATGTACAGAAACGTTTCCTGAGCAAGCAGCAGTTTCATATCTGATTATCTTGTCTTATCTGAAATGAGGATTCCAGTGAGGTAGTCCCAAAGGACTTAGAAATAAAATTATCTTTTCAGAATTAAATTCCTTCAATGAGAGAAGACACCAAACTCAGCTTTAGGATTCTGGAGGTTAACTTCTGGAGTTGGTATGCTGCAAGCAAGAAATTTCTTAAAAGTTTTATGCTTTAAAACAAACAGTTACATAAATTTCACATTTCACTCCACATGCAATCTGTGTTTATATTAATACCAGAATGTTTATTGTTGCCTAAATCTTCAGTGAAATTGTCCTCCAGGAAGATGGCTGACAATTGTTCTTTGGTTGCTATGAACTTTGGTTTTGTGTCTTGGGTTGAGAAAAATTCATGAGTAACAGTGATATTCATAGTCACCTTAAAGAAGGGCTCTGATAATTACAAGACTTATTAACTATATTGTCCTTATCAACTGGACAATACTAATAGCTTACAGACAATACTAATAGCTTACATTCATTGAGCATCTTTTGTGTGTCAAGCACTCTTTTAAGGGTTTCCTTTTTATTAACTCTTAATCCTTATGACAAATCTATGTGGTAGGTTCTATCATTCAGTCAGTTCAGTTCAGTTGCTCAGTCGTGTCCTACTCTTTGTGATCCCATGGACTGCAAGCATGCCAGGTTTCCCTGTCCTTCACTATCTCCTAGAGTTTGCTCAAACTCATGTCCATTGAGTAGGTGATGTTATCCAAACATCGACTCATTTTATAGATGAGAAAACTGAGGACACAGAGGAGTTACTATAATACTATAATGGTTGCTACTAGCTCTAGAGCCTGCACTTAGTCAACACCACTGAGTTTCCATTCAGTGTCTAGAATCACAGGTGCAGTCTGATGACTGAACCTCATCATTCATTAGCAGCTCAGAAACCTGACTTAAGAGGTTATCAAGAGTGGATCTGTCTCTCCAGGGCAGCTTCTCATCAACCCAGTGTATCCACAAGGGATATTTATCAATATGCTTTTGGAAATCAGAATCATGGGGATGGAAATTATTAAGCCCCTTTGACCAGCGTCCTCTCTTCCTGGGGGTAGCCTTCCACGTGAGGCCAAACCACGGCTAAAGGAAAATAGACTCCAAACAAAAGAAGTTGATGAGTCCAAGGTTTCATGGTGTTGGACCAAGATTGCTTGATATTCATGAATCCTTCAGACTAAAGAAATCTGCTTCACCGAAGGAATTGCTTAAATTCCTTCATCAGGTCATCTTTCCTATGGAGAAGGATCCTAGAAATGCTGATAGAAGTCGTCTCCTGAAAATACCAGGACTGATTTTGAGAATATGGCTCGAAGTAGTTCACTCAGAGTTGGCATCTACAGTGAGTACCTGGGCACATCCATCCACACTCCATCTGCATCTTTGATTATTGCTTTGTACTGAGATACTGAGTAAAATGCTATAGCATTTAAAATTCAGGTGCATTTCAACTTATGAGGACTTCCATTATCCCTAAACAAGTTATGCCTTTTCTTGCCCTCAAGTCCTCGTTTATACTATTCCCTCTCTAGATTGCTATTTCCACCATCTTCTTCTTATCAAAATTCTCTTTATTCTTTTATGGCCAGTTCTTCAGTCAATATTCTGATCTACATGATTTTCCATTCCTATCTGCCCCCTCCATATACACAGAAGAAAATTATAGTGATTGTTTTATTCTGCCTTATACAGTATTTTCTTATTTGTATTCATATCCCAGTTCTCAACACTACATCCCAAGACTCCCAAGCTGGTCTGTCTTGGTCTTGAATGTAGAATCTGGACAGAAGTAAATTTGTGGTGTAGGTGTGAGATAATTAAACTCTTGTTGTATGCTTATACCATAAAGCCTGACATGCTGCAGTCCATGGGGTCACAAAGATTTGGACATAACTTAGCAACTGAACAATAACAAATCATAAACTTACATTTTTCTCCTATATCTCAAAAACCCATTGAGAGCAATAACCAGAATCCAATACATATTTATTAAGTGCCCACTACTTGCCAGAACGTGGGTCTCTATAATGGAGGGAATAGTGATAACTAAGATAGCCAAATTCCCTGACCTCGTGGAGCTTACAATCTGGCAGGAAACACACATAAGAAAACCCACAGTCACAGAATTCATACTACAGGTCCTATCCTACTGTGTGTTTGCAAAGAGATCACGAGGAGGATACCCACAAAAATTAGGTGTTAGATAGGCAAAGAAACCCAGAAAAAAGTATTCAACAAAGAGGGACCTGCATGTGAGAAAACATGGAGGTGTGGCAGGAAATGATACATTGAAGAAAGTGGATGAAGTTACTTAGAGAAAGAGACTGAGAAGGCAGAGATGGCTGAAAGATGAAGCTGAGACATACAAAAAAGTCTACCTTCAGATGATGTGTTTGCAGCCACATTATAGCATTTGGACTTTGCCCTAAAAACAGTGGGAAAGTATTGATAGTTTGTGTTCTATTTTTATAAGAATTACTTTGGCTGCCACATGGTAAAGAGACTGAAGAGGAACAGGACTAGCAGGGGAGTATGTGTGATCTTGGATAGCTTCCACATCCTCTCTGTGTCTAGGTGTCTTCACTTGTGAAATGTGGAAAATAATAGTCTCTTTCTCATAGGCCTGTAATGAGGGTTAAATGAGTTAATATATGTAAAATGTTCCAGGCATTACCTGGCCACATATTGGCCTTTCATTAAGCATTAGCTATACTTATTAAAACATTTATTTGTGTACCTTCAGAAAAGAACAGGTATATATACATATGAGCATACATCATATTTTATGTCACGGATTTCAGTTTTTCTTTTATTTGTATTGTTAAAGACTTAGTTATTACCCTTTTGCTGCAAACCAAGATGATTTTAGGATATGAATTATGTTCTTGCAACAATATTTCCAAATATTCCAGATACTTTCAGCTTCCATGAAAAGTAGAAATGAGGTCAGTGTGAGGGGCAATCATTTCAGTCTGACAGACTTAGTTTCTGTGTTATGTCTGGACTGTGCTAAGCATTGTGGGCATAGCAAGGTGGTAGGGTCTCTCTCTTCCTTCTAACATCACAAATTTAGAGCCCATCTGACCAAGAAACGGATCCATCTGTCTTGAACTAAATGGTTAGGCACAAAATGTCACATCAACTCCCAGAGCTTCAATGCCACAGAGACAGATCTATAGTCCCAAAGTGGATGCTGAGTAGGTCTTAACAAAGCCTAACAAACAATATGGCAACCAGAACCAAGCTTCAACACTTTCCATATCAATTTGGAGAAACAACCCCAAGAGGTTTTTGTTTTTGTTTTTTGGTCTTCACAGCTGTATATCTAATCCTCTGAAGTTTTATTTATTATTTCATTGCAAATATCAAAAAGTAAGTTGGGATTCTTTCTTCTAACTTTGTCAATAGTTTTCATAGTGCACTAAACTGGAAGAAAGCCTCTGCTGAGTATGAATGATTTCTGACTTATCCTCTCCACTACCTCCAACATTATCTTCGTCTAAACACCCCATAAGACAAGGCATGCCTAAGTCTGTAAAAATATATTTGGCTTCTATAATGTATTTTCACATGGACCATATCCCCAGTTCATTCTTTTGTCTGTAACAGTAGTTGATATTTTTTAAATTTTTTATTGTAAAATAAAGCATAGATACAAAGAAATCTCATCACCCAATGGAGTTGTGCCTTTGTAATCATCACCCATGTCAAGAAAGAAAACTTTGTCAACAATCCTGAGCTTCTCAATTCTCTGCCCTAATCCCAACCTCTTCTTCCCCTGAAAATAACCACTATTCTCACTTTCTTGTCTTTATAATTTCATCACCCAAGGGTGCATTTCTATGTTCTTTGGTTTAATCTTGCCCATTAAAAAACTGAAGTCTCTTAATAGATGATTTCCTTCTCCATCTTATTCATATTATGTTTCTGTTGAGGAACTGGGAGAGTTTGATCTGTAGAATTTCCCA
This sequence comes from Capra hircus, assembly GCF_001704415.2. Classification (NCBI taxonomy): domain Eukaryota; kingdom Metazoa; phylum Chordata; class Mammalia; order Artiodactyla; family Bovidae; genus Capra; species Capra hircus. The sequence goes on along the minus strand of NW_017189516.1, from coordinate 26,535,250 downwards.
CAGTTTGGATCTTTTATCGTATGTATAATTGTGGTGCAGTTAAGCATATTCATCTGACCTCAGGATACACTGAAAATTGACAGCTGGAGCCAGAGGCTTGATTAGAATCATGTTCAATCTCTTTGGCAAGACCATATATATATATATATATATATGGTCTTATGTATATATATATATATATATATATATATATATATGTGGTGTTAAGTTCTGTCATCAGTAGGGTTACATAATATGTGATCATCTCTCTTGTTATATTATCAACTATCGATGTTCATATGCCTGGATTCATTTATTCACTGGGAAGCTGTAAAATGGTGATTTTCTAATTCTATTTTTTATTTTTATTAAATAAAATACTTTTATAAAGAGATATTGCTTCTCATTTATAATTATTACTCAGTGAGAGGGTTCATGTAGGAAAAGCAGGATAAATGCTTGGTTGTTTTCTCTTTATTATCCCCTGATGATGACCAATTTGTTTTTTAAAATATTAAGAACTATTGATGTAACCATATTTGATGGATTTTGATTGCAATTTTTATCTTTTTGAAGCTCAAATTGTCTGATCTTTTGCCAGCAGGAGCCTCTTCCAAGTTGGCTTCTGAGGCTTTTTTAATATCGCTGATTTGTTCAACCTGGATTCTCTTTTTCTTTCATGATCTGGTTTTGGGTTATCTGCCAAACTTTTCTATATCTCACATTGGATTGTGTGATAGTCTTTCTAGTTAATTTAAGCATCTTTCTTCTTCTGATTAGAATAGTGGTTCTCAAAGCATTGTGTCCAGACCAGCATCATCAACATCACCTTGGAACTTGTTACAAATGCAGATTTTCAGATCCCACTCCAGGCTACTGAATCAGATAGATACTTCGGGGGAGAGGCTCAGGAGTATATGTATTTTAAAAAATCCTTCCTGGTTATTCTGATAAATCCTAAAATTTGAGAACCATAGCTTAACAAACAAATCTTTAGAGTCTTTAAATGTACTGCTACAGCTCTTGCCATTGCAAAGATCTGTTAATGAAATAAAGATTGGTTTTCCTTCCATATGTTTTGTCAAATGCCTGTTGCAGCTGCCAGTAGCTTTAGAAATGGCATCTCTGGTTCTTTTAATGAGGCGATAACTTCTGTTTTATTTAACAAAAGGGCTGGGAGACCTGCTTTTTTCCGCTAAGGTGAATATGATAATATCCTACTTTATAGTTTCTAGGTAGAGTAAGTAAGAGTCAATGAATACTTATTGTGTATCTGCTTAGAGCCAGACTTGATGCTAAAAGAAAAGGATTCAACATAAACTAAGACACAGACCCTTCCCTTGATGAATTAGAAGAAAGGTGTTTGGGAAATTAGTATAAGGATGCTCAAGAAAGCAATTTCCACTGAGGTAGGAGCTTGGCATAGTTCACTTCAGTCAACGTAGCTCAAGATTGAACTTGGCCTTCCTGAAGTCTTTTGATAGTTCCATATCCATCTTGGCCTAGAGCTCATGCATCCCTGTTGCTGTCCTAGCCCAGCCATGAACAGTGAACAACCTTATGACTCAACCTGTAACTTGCACTCAGATAGAAGCAAGACAAAAGGTTAAAATCAGATTCTTATGAATGGACTTGAATTCCACTGAAACCAAGTTTCAGCCTGGGGTGGAAGAAAGTTCTATCTTTCCCTAACACTGATGGACTTTCTGACAAAAGGATTAATGAGGCCCTAAGCCTGTGGCCAATTCCTCTCAGTTTATATCCACAGTTATGCACTGTGAGAGACCATGCACACAGCTATGTGGACACAAGACATTCCAGATTCCATGTCCTACCTCCATCCATAGCACTACTCTCAAAAGGAAGAACTGCCCTCAGGAAGACAGGCCCAGGGAAGAGGACTATAAGGATCTTAGAAACCAGTTTGGAGTTATCTGGGAAGGGAATCTCCCAGAGCATGCTCCAGAGGGATCACAGCCTCTGTATAGGCACATCTCCTTTGATTCATGGAATCCTTATCACACAGGGTTAACCCATGCTAAAGACCAAAGCAGGTCCTTCTGAGGAGCAGGTACAGATTATCCATATCTAAGGGTGGTGCTGGAGAAAGGTAGTGGATGTGAAGTGCTCCCAAGTCCTTGGTTCAATGAGAGGGCTCGCACTCTCAGAGGTTTTTAGGTCAGTTGCTTGTTCTAATCCTGGCCATTTTGCCTGGTAAAGATTATCATTGAAGATATCAGCAAAGACACTAGCTCTGGTTCACAGTTGGATTTCAGAAAAAAAAGACAAAAGACTCAAATATATAAAATAAGAAATGAAAGAAGCAGCACTACAACTAATACAGAAATACAAAGAATCACCAAAGACCACAATGAACAATTATAAGTCAACTAATTGGACAACCTGGAAGAAATAAACAAATTCCAGGAAAAATACAACTTACCAAGACTGAATTATAAAGAAATACACCAAGAACAAAAGGAGACTGAATCAGTGATCAAAACCCTCCCAAAACAGTAAAGCCCACACCAGATGGCTTTACTCATGAATTCTACCAGACATTTAAAGACTTAATATGAATCCTTCTCAAACTCTTCCAGAAAAACTGAGAGGAAGGAATACTCCCAATCTCATTTTACTAGGCCAGCACTATCTTGATATCAAGCCAGACAAGGACACTACAAGAAAAAAAAAGAAAACAACTGTAGGCCAATATCCTTGATGTGTACAGATGCAAAAGTATTCAACAAAGGTATCAGCAAACTGATTCAACAGTATGTTAAAAGGATCACACACTCTGATCAAGCAAAATGTATTCCTGGGTTGCAGGGGAAATTCAACATATGAAAATCATCCAATATGATACATAACATTAAAAGAATAAGGGATAAAAAAATCATATTGCCGTCTCAATAGATGCAGAAAAGGCATTTGATGAAACTCAGCATCATATCATAATAAAAACGCTTAACATTTTAGGTGTAGAGGGAATGACGTACTTCAACACAACAAAGGGTATGTATCACAAGCCCACAGTTAACATCAGTTCAGTTCAGTTCAGTTCAGTCGCTCAGTTGTGTCCAACTCTTGGTGACCTCATGAATCGCAGCACGCCAGGCCTCCCTGTCCATCACCATCTCCCGGAGTTCACTCAGACTCACGTCCATCGAGTCTGTGATGCCATCCAGCCATCTCATCCTTGGTCGTCCCCTTCTCCTCCTGCCCCCAATCCCTCCCAGCATCAGAGTCTTTTCCAATGAGTCAACTCTTCGCATGAAGTGGCCAAAGTACTGGAGTTTCAGCTTTAGCATCATTCCTTCCAAAGAAATCCAAAGGTTGATCTTCAGAAAGGACTGGTTGGATCTCCTTGCAGTCCAAGGGACTCTCAAGAGTCTTCTCCAACACCACAGTTCAAAAGCATCAATTCTTCAGTGCTCAGCCTTTTTCATAGCCCAACTCTCACATCCATACATGACCACAGGAAAAACCATAGCCTTGACTAGACGGACCTTAGTCAGCAAAGTAATGTCTCTGCTTTTGAATATGCTATCTAGGTTGGTCATAACTTTTCTTCCAAGGAGTAAGCATCTTTTAATTTCATGGCTGCAATCACCATCTGCAGTGATTCTGGAGCCCCCAAAAATAAAGTCTGACACTGTTTCCACTGTTTCCCTATCTATTTCCCATGAAGTGATGGGACTGGATGCCATGATCTTCATTTTCTGAATGTTGAGCTTTAGGCCAACTTTTTCACTCTCCTCTTTCACTTTCATCAAGAGGCTTTTTAGTTCCTCTTCACTTTCTGCCATAAGGATGGTGTCATCTGCAAATCTGAGGTTATTGATATTTCTCCCAGCAATCTTGATTCCAGCTTGTGTTTCTTCCAGCCCAGCGTTTCTCATGATGTACTCTGCATATAAGTTAAATAAGCATGGTAACAACATACAGCCTTGACGTACTCCTTTTCCTATTTGGAACCAGTCTGTTGTTCCATGTCCAGTTCTAACTGTTGCTTCCTGACCTGCATACAGATTTCTCAAGAGGCAGGTCAGGTGTTCTGGTATTCCCATCTCTTTCAGAATTTTCCACAGTTTCTTGTGATCCACACAGTCAAAGGCTTTGGCATAGTCAATTAAGCAGAAATAGATGTTTTTCTGGAACTCTCTTACTTTTTTCATGATCCAGCGGATGTTGGCAATTTAATCTCTGGTTCCTCTGCCTTTTCTAAAACCAGCTTGAACATCAGGGAGTTCTCGGTTCACGTATTGCTGAAGCCTGGCTTGGAGAATTTTGAGCATTACTTTACTAGCATGTGAGATGAGTGCAATTGTGTGGTAGTTTGAGCATTATTTGGCATTGTCTTTCTTTGAGATTGGAATGAAAACTGACCTTTTCCAGTCCTGTGGCCACTGCTGAGTTTTCCAAACTTGCTGGCATATTGAGTGCAGCACTTTCACAGCATCATCTTTCAGGATTTGAAACAGCTCAATTGGAATTCCATCACCTCCACTAGCTTTGTTCGTAGTGATGCTTTCTAAGGCCCACTTGACGTCACATTCCAAGATGTCTGGTTCTAGATTAGTGATCATATCATCATGACTATCTGGGTCGTGAAGAAACATCATACTCTATGCTGAAAATCTTCCTCTAAGATCAGGAGCAAAACAAGGATGCCTGCTCTAGCCATTGCTATTCAACATAGTATTTGAAATCCTACCTGGAGCAACTAAGCAAGTGAAAGACGTAAAAGAACTTTAAATCACAAACAGTGAACCTTAATATACACAGAAAATTTTAAAAATCAACCAAGAGATTGGGGAATCCCAGGATGGAATGCAGACTATGACCAAAAATATCTTAATGTAAGATATAACCTCACTGAATAGATTGAGCAAAAGGTGCTGACCTAAGTAACTCTGACAGATGATGTTTTCACCTTATACACTAAGACTAGATAAAAGGGACTGTATAGGAACACTGAATGCCAGTCGTTTCTCATGGGGATCACTCAGTTCAGTTCAGTCACTCATTCGTGTCTGACGCTTTGTGACCCCAGAACTGCAGCACACCAGGCCTCACTGTCCATCACCAACTCCTGGAGTTCACCTAAATCTATGTCCATTGAGTTGGTGATGCCATCCAACCATCTCATCCTCTGTCGTCCCCTTCTCCTCCTGCCCTCAATCTTTCCCAGCATCAGGGTCTTTTCCAATGAGTCAGCTCTTCGCATTAGGTAGCCAAAATATTGGAGTTTCAGCTTCAACATCAGTCCTTCCAATGAACATCCGGGACTGATCTCCTTTAGGATGGAGAGGTTGGATCTCCTTGCAGTCCAAGGGACTCCCAAGAGTTTTCTCCAACACCACAGTTCAAAAGCATCAATTCTTTGGCACTCAGCTTTCTTTATAGTCCAACTCTCACATCCATACATGATCACTGGAAAAACCACAGCTTTGACTAGATGGAACTTTGTTGGCAAAGTAATGTCTCTGCTTTTTAATATGCTGTCTAGGTTGGTCATAACTCTCCTTCCAAGGCGTAAGCATCTTTTAATTTCATGGCTGCAATCACCATCTGCAGTGATTTTGGAGCCCAGAAAAATAAAGTCAGCCACTGTTTCCACCATTTCCCCATCTATTTCCCATGAAATGATGAGACCAGATGCCATGATCTTAGTTTTCTGAATGTTGAGCTTTAGGCCAACTTTTTGCTCTCCTCTTTCACTTTCATCAAGAGACTCCTTAGTTCTTCTTCACTTTCTGCCATAAGGGTGGTGTCATCTGCATATCTGAGGTTATTGATATTTCTCCCGGCAATCTTGCTCATGGGGATATGGCTCAACAATTTCAACATGGCTGCACATGTATACTGGGATGAGCAAATAAGTAAATGGATGGTGGGAGCCAGGTTGCTCACTATTGGTGAAGAAACTTGCAGATAAGCAAGGAGAAAAGGCTAGAATGGTTCATATGGTATTGGATTAGAGTCAAAGACATGAGTAAACTCATGTCTAACTTAAATGATTGAATAATAAATGGAGAAGACACACATCTGCACACAAGACCTCCCAACTGTAAAGCAACCATACTCCAATTAAACATATTTTTAAAAAAGGTATTCCCAGTAATTTAGGTAGATACTCCCTCATCAAGTAGGTAGAATTTAAGTCCCCGCCTTTTGAGTGTGGGCTGTGTGACTTATTTCCAAAAATTAGAGTATGTAAAGGAAGGGGCTAAAAGTAACTTTACAATTGAAAGTGACACATGTACCTTAATGTTCATCGCAGCACTGTTTATAATAGCCAGGACATGGAAGCAACCTAGATGTCCATCAGCAGATGAATGGATAAGAAAGCTGTGGTACATATACACAATGGAATATTACTCAGCTGTTAAAAAGAATACATTTGAATCAGTTCTAATGAGGTGGATGAAACTGGAGCCTATTATACAGAGTGAAGTAAGCCAGAAAGAAAAACATCAATACAGTATACTAACGCATATATATGGAATTTAGAAAGATAGTAACGATAACCCTATATGAGAGACAGCAAAAGAGACACAGATGTATAGAATAGTCTTTTGGACTCTGTGGAAGAGGGTGAGGGTGGGATGATTTAGGAGAATGGCACTGAAACACGTATATTATCATATGTGAAACGGATCGCCAGTCCAGGTTCGACACAGGATACAGGATGCTCAGGGCTGGTGCACTGGGATGACCCAGAGGGATGGGGTGGGGAGGGAGGTGGGAGGGGGGTTCAGGATGGGGAACACATGTACACCCATTGCTGATTCATGTCAATGTATGGTAAAACCACTACAATATTGTAAAGTAATTAATGTCCAATTAAAATGAATAAATTTATAAACAACAACAATAACAAAAGTAACTTTACAGTAGAAAAACCTGATAGATACTGTCTTGGGTGATTAAAGTCAACATCAACAGGGATAAATCTTGTTGATAGTATGAACTTTGATATAATGTGAAAAGAAAGGCACTTCCACTCTAAATCTGTCCTCCCACAGTCCTATCACCCCCAGTCTAACCATGAAGAAAACACCAGGCAAACCCAAACTGAGGGACATTCTACGAAACATCTGAGAGTATTCCTCAAAACTTTCAAGGCCATCAAAAGCAAAGACAGTCTGAGAAACTCTCACAGAGTAGAGGAAGCTAAGAATGAATGTCATATAGTATCTCGAATGAGATGCCTGAACACAAAAGGAACAAAAGGGAAAAACTAAGGACATCTGGATAAAGTATGGTATTTTGCTAATGGTGTATCAGCATGCTTCCTTAGTTTTAACAAATGTACCCTATTAATGTAAGAAGCTGACAATAGGGGAAATCGGGAAAGGGGCATTTAAGAACTCTGTATTATTTTTGCAAATTTTATATAAATCTAAAAGTATCCTAAAATAAAATACCTATTTACATAAAATAACCAGATAGTTAGGTTTATTATAAGTACTATGGAAAAAACAAAACAGGGCAAGGGAGATTGGGTGTAGGGGGAGCTGGGTGCTCTTCTACACAGGGTGCTTGAGGAAGGTCTGTCTGAAGAGCTGACATTTGAACAGGCAAAGGAGGGCAGCAAGCCCTGTGGGCATCTGGGGGAAGACTATGCTAGGAAGTGGAATCAACAAGAGCAAAAGATCAGGCGCGAGCTCTCAGGGAGGAGCCTCTTAAAAATGGTCCAGATACAACAGAAAAGTCTGAACCCTGCTAGTCATGGGAGGGAAGGAGGGAACAGAATTGAGAAACCTTACTTTATGGATCAGGAAGAAGAAAAGAAGAATGGTCCAATAGAAAACAAACTTGTGATTATCAAAGGGGACAAGTGTGTGTGTGTGTGCTCAATCATGCAGTCAAGTGGGGGATAAATTAGGAGTTGGGGATTAATACATACATACTACTATATATTACTGTATATAAAATAGATAGCAAAGGCATATCATATAGCACAGGGAGCTATATTTAGTATCTTGTAATGACTTATAATGAGAAATAATATGAAAAGATATATATATATATATATATATATATATATATATATATATGGAAAACCACTAGACCATTCAGGTATGACCTAAATCAAATCCCTTATGATTATACAGTGGAAGTGACAAATAGGTTTAAGGGACTAGATCTGATAGAGTGCCTGATGAACTATGCACAGAGGTTCATGACATTGTACAAGAGACAGGGAACAAGACCATTCCCAAGAAAAAGAAATGCAAAAAAGCAAAATGGCTGTCTGAGGAAGCCTTACAAAAAGCTGTGAAAAGAAGAGAAGTGAAAAGAAAAGGAGAAAAGGAAAGATATACCCATTTGAATGCAGAGTTCCAAAGAATAGCAAGGAGAGATAAGAAAGCCTTCCTCAGTGATCAATGCAAAGAAATAGAGGAAAACAACAGAATGGGAAAAACTAGAGATCTCTTCAAGAAAATTAGAGATACCAAGGGAACATTTCATGCAAAGATGGGCTCGATAAAGGACAGAAATGGTATGGACCTAACAGAAGCAGAAGATATTAAGAAGAGGTGGCAAGAATACACAGAAGAACTGTACAAAAGAATCTTCACAACCCAGATAATCACGATGGTGTGATCACTCACCTAGAGCCAGACATCCTGGAATGTGAAGTCAAGTGGACCTTAGGAAGCATCACCACGAGCAAAGCTAGTGGAGGTGATGGAATTCCAGTTGAGCTATTTCAAATCCTAAAAGGTGATGCTGTGAAAGTGCTGCACTCAATATGCCAGCAAGTTTGGAAAACTCAGCAGTGGCCACAGGACTGGAAAAGGTCAGTTTTCATTCCAATCCCAAAGAAAGGCAATGCCAAAGAATGCTCAAACTACCACACAATTGTATTCATCTCACATGCACTCATCTCAAGTAAAGTGATGTGTAAAATTCTCCAAGCCAGGCTTCAGCAATACATGAACCATGAACTTCCAGATGTTCAAGCTGGTTTTAAAAAAGGCAGAGGAACAAGAGATCAAATTGCCAACATCCGCTGGATCATGAAAAAAGTAAGAGAGTTCCAGAAAAACATCTCTTTCTGCTTTATTGACTATGCCAAAGTGTTTGACTGTGTGGATCACAAGAAACTGTGGAAAATTCTGAAAGAGATGGGAATCCCAGACCACCTGACTTGCCTCTTGAGAAACCTGTATACAGGTCAAGAAGCAACAGTTAGAACTGGACATGGAACAACAGACTGGTTCCAAATAGGGAAAGAAATACGTCAAGGCTATATATTGTCACCCTGCTTATTTAACTTATATGCAGAGTATATCATGAGAAACTCTGGGCTGGATGAAGCACAAGATGAATCAAGATTGCTGGGAAAAATATCAATAACCTCAGATATGCAGATGACACCATCCTTATGGCAGAAAGTGAAGAGGAACTAAAAAGCCTCTTGATAAAAGTGAAAGAAAAGAGTGAAAAGGTTGGCTTAAAGCTCAACATTCAGAAAACTAAGATCATGGCATTTTTTTTTTTCATCACTTCATGGCAAATAGATGGGGAAACAATGGAAACAGTGTCAGACTTTATGTTTTGGGGCTCCAAAATCACTGCAAATGGTGACTGCAGCCATGTAATTAAAAGACGCTTATTCCTTGGAAGAAAAGCTACGACCAACCTAGACAGCATATTAAAAAGCAGAGATATACTTTGCCAACAACAGTCCATCTAGTTAAGGCTATGGTTTTTCCAGTAGTCGTGCATGGATGTGAGAATTGGACTATAAAGAAAGCTGAGCACCGAAGAACTGATGCTTTTGAACTATGGTGTTGGAGAAGACTCTTGAGAGTCCCTTGGACTGCAAGGAGATCTAACCAGTCTGTCCTGAAGGAGATCAGTCCTGAATATTCATTGGAAGGACTGATGTTGAAGCTGAAACTCCAATACTTTGGCCACCTGATGCAAAGAGCTGACTCATTTGAAAAGACCCTGATGCTGGGAAAGACTGAAGGTGGAGGAAAAAGAGATGACAGAGGATGAGATGGTTGGATGGCATCACCGACTCAATGGACATGAGTTTGGGTAAACTCTGGCAGTTGGTGATAGACAGGGAGGCCTGGCATGCTGCAGTCCATGGGGCCACAAAGAGTTGGATATGAGTGAGTGACTGAACTGAACTGACTGATATATATTGTACATAACTTTGCTTTATAACTGAAACTAACAAAAAATTTTAAATCAACTATACTTCAACTTTTTACAAAAGCATAAGAAAAGAATGGTCTAGAAGGAGAAAATTCCCCCTCACTATGCTATCATGTGACACTGCTCAAGGTGCTATGGCTTTGCCCCTGCACAGCACATCTGGTCCCCACTGCAGGCCTGGTCTCCTGATCCTCACTTCTAAGAATCAGTATCCTGAGGCCCCAACTAAGAGTTTCCCAGGTCGTAGTTCACCAGGACAAAATGAAAACGTTGAAACTAGGCCTTCTGACTGTATATCCCATGATTTTCCATTTTGCTTCTGTCCCACAATACTTTGTGTGAGAGTACCAAAGCATTTGGGATTCCCTGGTGGCTCAGAGGTTAAAGCGTCTACTTCCAATGTGGGAGTTCCGGGTTCGATCCCTGGGTTGGGAAGATCCCCTGGAAAAAGAAATGGTAACCCACTTCAGTATTCTTGCCTGGAGAATCCCATGGACAGAGAAGCCTGGTAGGCTATAGTCCACAGGGTCGCAAAGAGTCGGACACGGCATCTGGAAGGAGCAAATATCGTGTGGTCCCCTGAATCCTAGGGAGTCTAATGGGACAAGTTGCCACCCCACCAAATACTGGGAACAGGTCCTAGCCTAGTTTACACCTGACTCAGAGAAAAACTTTTATGAACATCTTATAATTCTTGATATTAATAATGTCTCTTTATAATATACATACAGAAGGTCAGGAGGACAGGTTCTGCTACTCTCTTACCATCCTTTCAAATGGATCTTTGGGCCTCATGCCTCATACTATGTGTGTGTGTGTGTGTGTGTGTGTGTGTGTGTGTGTGTGCATGTGTGTATCTCCTACATTGCTAGATTACAGAACATATGTTCCTCTTTTTTCTTTTCTCATCTATACACATGTTCTTAAGGTTGCTGAGGGCTGTAACTGCCTCAAGCAAATTTTCCCAGGCCTAACAATAGCTGACTCCCCGCTAAGTGCTTAGCTGAGAGTAAAACAAACCACAGGAAATGATCATTCTAAAGTACCACCCTTTTAGGTTCTCAGACCTCAAGGAGGTAATGGTGGAGATGGGGAATAGGAGAGAACTCAAAGTTATCTATCTGAGTTCCCTCCAAATCTATTTGATTATGAGACATGTTAAAATTAATATTATTGGGCTTTTGAATCATCAGGCTCCAGAAACCATAACATATCAAGATTCTTCTATGCTCTCTGCCTCTAATTTCAAAACATTTCCAACTTATTTTATCCCAAACCTCTTAATGGTGGCTTCAAACCCATCTTAGAAAGGCCTCACGTATACCTATAGCCAATTTATGTTGATGTATGGCATAAACCATCACAATATTGTAAAGATACTATCCTCCAATTAAAATAAATAAATAAATCTTTAAAAAGAAAGGCATCCTATCATGCTATCTCTGCACTTCTTCCCCAGCTTGGTCCCACCCTAACTCTGTGCCACCCCCCTCTTGGCCCCATAGAGCAGAATTTCTTCTCATCCCTGAATCCCACACATGACCTTCTTCTGAATGGTTATGTGGAGTGTTCCCTAGCATTCTGGAAGCTTCTGAGTATTGGGCTTTTCAGAATCTTATAGCATTGAGAAATTTGAGTGAGTGGAAAGATTTTTTTTCCCCAAGTCGATATTGGTGTCAAAGAGGAAAATGTTAAAATGCTTATCAGTCCATAAGGATTTAAATTTTCTAACAATCTAATTTAACTTGATCCTTCTTTATTTATTAATACATTTCAGAGCAGTGTCTTCCTTCCCTCTTTTACCCACTCTCTTCTCTCCTTCCTAAAAGATGTATATTAATTACATAATCCTCAGGCTTAGTTGCTCAGAAGTGGATTAGGAGACCTCTTCAACTGTTACATTATTTTCTGTTCCTGAAAGGAAATAATTGGAACATCTATGTCTTGGAGAAAGACACGACAATGAAGGTGTTAAATTAAACTGTCTGAGAACTGACTTCCTCGACAGCTCTGATTCAGGCCTCCCAAAATGTCGCACACTATGACTCATGCTTCCTTCTGGAAATGAGAAAACTTCCTCACCACGCTGATCTAAGCTGCCTGCTTTTGGTCCTCCGTGCTCTCAGGAAGGGATTGAGTTGTATGTTACATTTTTTCCATGGTGGGCAAGGAAACCCATCTTTTGTTTTTCCAAAAGGAGAAACACACACACATACACACACACAGGATGACACACTGAAAATCCTGAACATTAATACCAGGCAGAGAATCAATACCATCACCCCCACCCTCCGTACCCCTGGAAAATAAATAAATGATCTAAGAATTGTAAAAACAAGAGGGAGCTGACTTTTTAACCATTTATGTTACAAAGCTTTTTTTTTAAAAAAAAAAAAGCTCAGTTTTCTAAGGGAAGAAATGCATAGTAACTTTGCAAAGCTAATGTTTTTATTATTCAAGGTGGTCTTAAAGAGTTTGGATGTTGTAGGTAGCTAAAATTCAGTTCTAAGCAGTGCTGATATATTTCCCAGGGATACTGCATTCTCCATGTATTAAGATGTTGGGGGGAAGAGCAAACTTGGGGCACAGAAAAGAGAGGGAAAATGAGGAGAGGAAGGAGTATAATTGCCAAAAATATTCTGTTCTGAAATCTTCTCTAGATTGTCCCGTAGCAGCCCCAAGTATAAATGTGTGCCCATCTGCATAATACTCATTTAAAAAATACTAAAAAAAATAAATAAAATAAAATAATACTGTTTACTATACCTGAGACTATTGCAACATTGTTAATCAGCTATACTGCAATATAAAATAACAAGTTTTTTAAAATAATAATAATAACTGGGCACTTTTTATTATTAAATTCAGGTGAACATCCCAGGCAGCTATTCCTTTTTCAATTTCTCTCACTGAATTTTATTTCTACTAACATATTTCTTTTATGATAAAAAATTTTCTTCTTTATAATAGTTATGGAATATCACAGAAAAGTGTCCTTCCTATTGGGTAAATTTTTTAAAATAAATTAAAAAAAATGCTATTTACTAGAGTGAAAAAGCTCCTAAGATATTAACTCAGTACAAACATTTGCCATATGGCGAATAAGAATTTATTTTGAAGGTAAGGAATTTGAGATCAGAAATTTTAATATTTTTCTATTTTCCAGCTAAATTAGGTTGAAATTTTGACAAATGCTATATATATATATATAATGTGTATGAAATAAAGAATGGTATGCATATCTACACAGGGAATCCCTGGTGGCTCAGAGGTAAAGAATCCACCTGCAATGCAGGAGACGTGGGTTCGATTCCTGAGTAGGGAAGACTCCCTGGAGAAGGAAATGGCAACCCACTCCAGTATTCTTGGCTGGAGAAGCCCATGGACAGAGGAGCCTGGCAGGCTACAGTCCATGCGGTTGTAAGAGTTGGTCATGATTTAGCAACTAGTCCACTACCAGCATGGATATCTATTTGCAAGCCTTGCATTTGCTCTCTGAGTCTTCATACATAATGATTGAGGTGAAAATTGCCTTACACACTTCATCTCTTTTTCTTTCCTTACAAGACAACAGGTATCAGTTCTGAGTTCTATTCCCAGCTCCACTACTGAGTTACTGTGGGCTAGTAATTTAATTGAAAGTAGAAGGATGGATCAGATGACTTCAAAGACCGTTGCAATTTTAAGATTTTGTTTACAGCCATGAGATTTCTCTTCCTCTTTTCAAAGGAAACACCAAGATGTATTGCCTGTTCTTGCTGACAGCTCTTGACTGTCACCCAGTGACCCCAGTGGCTCTGTCAAGCTCCCAGTCCTAGAAGGTAGGGCTCAAGAACAGGGCACTCACCCATCCACTCTTTCTGGACCCTCCTCTTCACTGGCAGATCAGCTGGCCTTTGGCCTGATTCTGAGAGGGTTTCAGGTTTGAGAGGATCTAAGGCAAGATTCCTATGTTCTTCCTTGATCACTGTTGATTTGCATTCCTTTCAAACAATTTTATGAGTAGATAGAAGTCCCCATTCATGTCACACACATTTATGAGTGCTTGTTATATTCTTAAATCACTGTGCCAAACCCTGGATATAAGACATGGTTGGGTAAGCCCTTAACCTTCATGAGCCTACAAGTAATTATGCAATTGTGCTTTAGATCAGGGATGCAGAGAAACCCAAAATAGTTCTCTATCAAATAACAATGGCCTCTGAAGTTTCACCAGTAATAATACATTCTCTGAGTCATTTAAGTTCCTTGGACTTTGAAAGTACTTTACTATAAATTTTTAAAAGTACTTGGAATGAGGGAGGAGCCTATGTTATGGCCCGAAGAAATGAGGTGAAGAGGAGGAAGAGCTGGGGAGGGGTGAAGAGACATCAAAGAGAGACCGAGGCATTAACAAGGACAGAGAGAATGGGTCCCAAAAGGTCAATGCTAATAGAAAACAAAAAGTTCTAATTAATACATGAAATTAAGGTCTGTTCTGATGGTAGCGTATTATCAGTTGGTCAGCCTGCTGCAAACGTTGAACTACTGGCATGTTCCAGGCGCTATTCTAAGTGCTGGTGATATGTCAATGAACATGACATCAGTGAACATAACTGCTGAATGAAAGGAGCTTCAAATTTACAGATAAGAAGAAAGTCAGGAAGGGAGAGAGAGAAGAAGGTAATTTCAGAGCTTAATAATCACCAACCACTAAAGGGATAAAAGAATACTATAGTACCATGTGTGACTGGGGAGGGTGGGAGTGGCTACTGTAGTTGAGGTGGTCAGAGGAGAATTTTCAAGGAGGTAGTATTTGAGTTAAGACCTGAATAATGAGATATAGGTAGACTTGTAAATATTTGGGGGAAGAGTTATATTATTAATAAGTTAAAAGAATAGCAAATGTGAAGACAGCCTGCTTGAGCGTCAGTAAGAAGTTTGGTGTGACTGGAGCACAATGGGTGGGGGGAGAGAATTATAAGAGATGATGCTGGGAGTTGGGCAGGGGCCATCTCATGCAGGCTAAGCTGATATCCTAATAATAATAATATTAATAGCAGAATCTGGCATTTACTGCCATCTTGCGCCATGCCAAACACTTTCTGTGGATTAGCTTCTTTATTTGTCACATCTAGTCCACTAGATGGGTGCTATTTCCACTGAGCTCCCCAGAGTAGGACTGCAAAACTAGTTCTAGTTATTAAATATTTTACTCTATTGATATACTAAAGAAATGGATGGACTCAGATACCTTGTTGTGCACATACAAAATAAAGCATGCACAGTATCATCATCCAACTTAAAGTCTCGAGGGCACTATGACTCTCTTTAAAAGTCTGGGTAAGGAAAAAATGCCATTTGCAGCAACATGAATGGACCTAGAGATGATCATATTAAGTGAAGTAAGTCAGACAAAGACAAATGTCATGTGATATCACTTAGACGTGGAGTCTAAAAAAATGATACAAATGAACTTATTTACAGACTCACAGACTTAGAGAATGAAATTATGATTACCAGAGGGGAAGGGTAGTGGAGAGAGATAGATTGGGAGTTTGGGAACAGCATGTACACACATGTACACACTGCTGTATTTATTTATTTTTAAAAAAAAATTACTTTATTTTACTTTACAATACTGTATTGGTTTTGCCATACATCAACATGAATCCACCACGGGTGTACACGAGTGTACACATAAATACACTGCTGTATTTAAAATGGAAAACCAACACGGACCTACTGTAAAGCACAGGGAACTCTGTTCAATATTATGTAACAACTTAAATGGGGAAAGAGTTTGAAAGAGAATAGATACATGTATATGTATAACTGAATCACTTTGCTGTATACCTGAAACTAACATCACATTATTAATAAACTACACTCCAATATAAAGTAACAAGTTTTTTTTTTAAGTCTGTGTAAGAGTGGAGAGCAATGCCTGAGAGCATGAATGACCTCTGTGTGGCTGCATGAGATGGGGAGATGATCCTGCATTATCCAGGTGGCTCCAATATAATCACAAGCTTCCATATAAGAGGGAGGCAGGAGAGTTAGTATCAGTGATTTAATGTAAGGAGGACTCAAACCACCACTTCTGGCCTCAAAGATAGAGAAAGAGGTCTTGAACCAACGAATGCAGATAGACTCTAGATTCAGAGGAAAAAGCAAGGTAATGAATTCTGCCCCCAGAGGCTCCTAAAGGAGCCACTCTGCTGATACCTTGACCTTAGTTTCATTAGACTGATTCTGGACTTTGACCTCCAGAACCATAAGAAAAATACATCAATGTTGTTTTGAGCCACTAAATCTGTAGTGATTTCTCTCTCTCTTTTCTTTTCTTTTTTCTTTTTTTTGTGATAACTCCATAAAAGCATGGAGTCCTAACCACTGGGCTGTCAGGGAATTCCTGATTCTAGTTTTGTTTTAGAGAAATGTGCCATCTACCAGCACCACATTTGTTCTCTGAAGAATGTGGCGCAAACGGCCACTTTTTTCTTTACTCCATGAATGGGATTCTCTTAAAGTACAAAATATGCTTTGGATCTAGAGCCATGGGCCATACACACCAGCAGATCTCACAACCCTCATTCATTGACTAAATACAATGGGAGCCATGAGAACTTTAAAGTTGGAGTCACAGCCTCCTAGGTTTGAGAGGGATCTTAAAGACCACTTAACTTCCGCTGTGAGAACAAACATCTCAGAAGTGGGATATGGTGGGGATCAGTCCTTTGCCA
The DNA here is from genome assembly GCF_001704415.2 of Capra hircus. NCBI lineage: Eukaryota > Metazoa > Chordata > Mammalia > Artiodactyla > Bovidae > Capra > Capra hircus. Next base: position 26,518,361 of record NW_017189516.1, on the reverse strand, counting down.
GATTAAATTGTGTCTTTGTAAGTTCTCACATGTCCCTAAAATAAATACAGAAAGACGGACAGTCCCTAGGGCTACTCTGCTTCCCAGGTGGCAAGCTAGTGGTAAAGAACCCACCTGTCAGTACAGTTTGGACATGACAGATGTGAGTTCGATCCCTGGGTCGGGAAGATCCCCTCGAGGAGGGCAATGGCAACCCATGCCAGTATTGTTCCCTGGAGAAACACATGGACAGAGGGGCTTGGTGGGCTGCAGTCCACGGGGTCGCAAAGAGTGGTACAGGACTGCAGCGACTTAGCACAAAGGGTGCATTGGAGCACTGCTCTGGAGCAGTGAGAAATCGGCCTCTTGGTCTATCCATGTAAGAGGGTCTGGGATGCTCAACTTCTGAAGATGAATACTATTCCATTTCCCATTAGCCTGAGCTATGCCAACAATTTATTGAAGTTTTGAAGCTACTGTTGCTACAGAAGCTAACCAAGCAGATGAGATATTGATGTTCTTAGAAGAGATGATTAAATAATTAGAGAATAATTATCTACATCAAACAAAGAGTCTAGGAGAACACACTGCAGATTTCTTTCTAATCTAACACTGAGTAACAAACATTGTGGTTTAAGGTACTATAAAAAAAAGTTCTTCAGCTTTTTTTGAGTTTAGCAGGGTAACAATCACAGGGATTTTTTTTTTTTTTAAGATATGAAACTTTTTGTTCTCAAGTTAAATAATTGACTAAACTACCTTCGTGAGTCAAAAAATCTCTTAAAAGTCTGACCCTGAAAGATTGGTATAATTTCCCTTCTCTCATATTATAACCTCAGATTACAAAATCCTATTTAAACTTCTCTCTTTTTTTGAAATAAATGAGAAGCAGGAAAGTGAAACTAAAACACTGGTATAAATATGGAGCTTTTCTAGGAGTGCCAAAAAATCAGCATGTATACAATTTCTTAGTCGTACAAATATTTCAATAGATCTTTTTGAAAAGTTCAACACAAAGAAAATCCACTTAACCCTTAATAAAAATGCTCTCTGTATTTGCTTTTCTCTTCTTGGCTCTCTACAGTTAGAATGCAGCAAGCATAAGCTTTTTCAAGTGAACTTCTGCCTTGTAAATCAATGATATTGATGATGTTTCTTACTTTTTGTATCAAGTTGCTTAGTGAAGGTACCATAACTTTTAAGGGTTTGTAGTGTGTTAAGAAAACAATGAATATTTAGATGCTAGTTAATAATGTCTGACCAATTTAGAGGGTTTTTTTTTTTTTTTTTGCCAAATCCGGGAGTCTTTTTTATAAAAGGTCTTTTTAGTGGTCAAGTCATGTTAAACTTCGAATTGAAAGGTCACTAAAAGACAATGACATATGGCTGATTCACACTGTTGTATGGCATAAACCAACACAACATTGCAAAGCAATTATTCTCCAATTTTAAAAAAGGAAAACAAAAAATAGTGAAAGAAAAAGACACTGACATTTTCAATTAAGTGTAATTCCCTTTTGGAGAAAGATATCACTACTGATTCTCTGCATGAATATTCTTTGGGAATGATAAAAAAGTGTATGAGGGGCAAGGTTCTTTAAGATCAGAAAGAACATCAGGGTCATTGGTACATTTATATATAGCCTGCATGATGTATTAAATCATGGGCTTGTAGGTTTGTGAACCTGGCTTGGTGGGTAGAGAAATCTGGCTACTGCTTCTCTGGAAAGAAATTAGTGAGCTCATGTCCTCTGAGGACTTCCCTGGTGGCTCAGACAGTAAAGAATCTGCCTGCAGTGCCAGAGACCTGGATTCAATCCCTGGGTCAGGAAGATCCCCTGGAGGAGGGCATGGCAACCCATTCCAGTATTCTTGCCTGGAGAATCCCATGGACAGAGGAGCCTGGTAAGCTACAGTCCATTGGGTTGCAAAGAGTTGGATATGACTGAAGTGACTTAGCATGCATGCATGTCCTCTGATAGCTCTATTGACTAGAAACCTTCAGTGTTCCATGCCCTGGGTGAAAGCCTCTTGGGAAAATTCCAGGAGACTGAAGGAGTTGAGAAGCTTCCTTGCTATATATGACATGCTCAATAAAACTACAAGCAGGTCCTAAGCAAAGACTGGCCATTAGACAAATTATGAAGTAGGTGAAGTTAATCTCTTGTATCCTCATTCTCTCCTTTTCTCTTCTGAGGGGAACTCACCCCTAACCAATCAGATGCCCTGTAAACTAACATGACATCACTCTCAGACCACCAATGGCTTCCCATCTTTAGAATAAAATAGAAATAAATTTAATTTATTTTTAATAAATTAATAAATTTTATAATAAATAAATTTAATTTATTAATTTAATTAATAAATAAAATTTTAGAATAAGATCCAAAATATATACCATGGCCAACAAGACCCTCCATGATCTGACCCCTGCCTGCCTTTCCATCTTTATCTGCTACCACTCTCCCCTTCCCTCACTGTGCTCCTGCCACACTGAGATATTTGCTATTTCCCTTACAGGCCAAGTAGGACCCCATCCAAGGCCTTTGCACTTGCTATTCCCCAAGCCTGGAAAGCGCTTCCCATGGGCAAGGATATGGCTACCTTCTTCACTCTCTAGGCCTCTACTCAAATTTCACTTTCCCAGAGTTGGCACTGCCTAACAACCAACATAAATAGCCTACTCTCTCTCTCTCTTTTTTTTGCTTCACTTCATTTTGTTTTGTTTTTGGCTACATCACATGGCTTGCAGGAACTTAGCTCCCTGACTCAGATGGTCCAGTGGTGAGGACTCTGTACTTTCACTGCCAAGAGCCCAGGTTCAATCCCAGGTCAGGGAACTAAGATCCCACAAGCTGCATGACACAGCCAAAAAAAAAAAAAGCTGATATTTAAAAAGATAAAATAAATAGCCCATTCTCCCATTACAGTGCATCATTATTTATCCTCTCATCCTGCTTTATTTTCATCTCCCTGGTCATTAGTATAACACTCTAGAGGAAATCCTCACTTTACATGGTATTGAGGGATCCCCAAAATGGTCATACAATCATGCAAAGCATTCTTAATAAATGGGGGAAATTATGATTGCTCCATGAAAGACCATTAAAATTTTTGGTCAAAACATTAAAAACTCTCCTATCATTAATTATAAACATATATAGAAATGTGAAAAAACTTGTATAATAAAAATTTATTTACTACATTGTAATTTAAAACATTAGGAATATATCAAGAATTTAAATGTTCTGTTTTTTTATAGAAAACATAAAAGTTGAATGGACATTTCTCAAAAGAAGATATACAGGTGGCCAAAAGGTATGTGAAAAGATGTTCAGCATCTCTAAATCATTACTGAAATGCAAATCAGAACACAATGAGGTACTGTTGCAAATCCATTAAGATGGCTGTTAATTTAAAAAGAAAAAACAAAATAACAAGTGTTGTTGAGGATGTGGAGAAATTAGAACCTTGTGTGTTGCTTCAGAGATGTAAAAAGGTACAGCCACTATGGAAGATAGTATGGCAGCTCCTCAAAAAATTAAACATAGAATTATACTATGACTCAACAATTCTAGTTTCACATTTAGGTGTATGTATGAAAGAATTAAAAACTAAGGACTTGAATATATATTTGCACACCAATATTCATGGCAGCATTATTCATAATAGCCAAAATGTATGAACAATCTAAAAATGGGGTAAATAAAATGTAGTATATACATATACTGAATACTTTTCAGCCTAAAAAAGAAAGTGAATTCTGACACGTTACAACATTAATGAACCTTAAAGACATTATTTTGGGGGGGCTTCCTTGGTGGTCCAGTGGTTAAGAATCTGCCTTCCAATGCAGGGGACACAGGTTCGATCTCTGGTCAGGGAACTAAGATCCCACAAGATCCCACATGCTGCTGGGCAATAAGCTTGTGTGCCACATCTAAGACTCAATGCAGCAAAAAAAATAAAGTAAAATGCATTTAAAAAATTAAATTAAAAAGACATTATGCTGAGTGAAATAAGTCAATCACAAAAAGATATATACTATATGTCTCCACTTATATGAGGTATCTGGAATAGTGAAATTCATCGAGAAAGAAAGTAGAATAGAGGCTACCAGGAACTGGGGGAAAGGCAATGGGGAATTAGTGTTTAATCAATACAGATTTTCAGTATAGGATGATTAAAAAGTTCTGGACATGGATATTGGTGATGGTGGTACAACAATGTCAACATACTTAATGACACTTTACATTTAAAAATGGTTAAAATGGTAAATTTTATATTATATATATATTTACCAATTGAAATAATTTATAAAGAGTAGTGTGAACAGTATTTGCCTCTTTATTCTCATTGTAAAACTTATGACATGGAGAAAACATTATTTATATTCCTTGGTGAACAGTCATACCCCCCCCCCTTTTTTTTTTTTAGTCATACCCCTTTTTAAGTTTGGAGCAGCTTCTAATATTCTGTCCATTGTATTTCCAATGTCATGAAAAATCTCTAAGAGTTCCTTTAATGTGGAGTTTTTGCTGGTGTGCTTTCCTCTGGGACATCCTCATCCTTTTCATCACAAGTCACACTCACTTTCTTCATTTAAGCCCATAAAGTTGCCTTTTCAAGTTCCTCTGGCTGCAAATCTAGAGCCTCTCAGAGGCACTGCTCCCTTTATCCCACAGTCAGCTTTTTTATTCTATAACTCCATTTGCTTTCTATTTTTACATCGCCAAGTCATGTCTGACTCTTCCTGATCACATGGACGCCAGGCTTCCCTGTCCCTCACCATCTCCCAGAGCTTGCCCAAGTTCATGTCCATGTCCATGTTACTTTCTATTAAAAACTTGTAAAGTTACTTACACAGAGCAGTAAAAGTTCCTGACATGCTGTGTGCATACTAATTGCTATATGCTTGAATATTTTAAACTACATGACATGTATTTCTTTCAAAATTCAGCTAAAAAAATTGCATGAAATTATATATATATATATATATATATATATATATATCCAGTTTTATCACCAACAACCTGTTGATAAAGTCCATCTGAGTGAGTGAAAGTCGCTCAGTCATGTCCGACTGTTTGTGACCCCATGGACTATACAGTCCATGGAATTCTCTAGGCCAGAATACTGGAGTGGGTAGCCTTTCCCTTCTCCAGCAGATCTACCCAACCCAGGGATTGAACCCAGGTCTCCCACATTAGAGGTGGATTCTTTACCAGATGAGCCACAAGGGAAGTCCATCTACCAAGCTTTAAAGGTTGAAAAAAATCCAGGGTCCATTAGATGAAGTTGTGTTTGGTGGTAACAAACAAACTTTCACATTTCTATTCAGTAGAATCAAGGTGACCTGGAGCATTATCCAATAGCAGTAGTGTTTTAATAGTTGGATTATTGTGCCTTCAATATTTCTCTGTCACTGGAAGATAAGGGACAACGGAACTAGATGTTTTGCTGCTCTTGTGTGAACTGAACAACAGATGAGTAGTGACCGGCCACTGACTGACTTTGAAAAGAACGACTGGTGGGACTTCTCTGGTGGTCTAGTGGTTAAAACTCTGCACTCCCAATGCAGGGGACCCTGGTTTGTTCCCTGGTCAGAGAACTGGCTCCAACCTGCTGCAGCTAAGAGTTTGCATGCCACAACTAAGAAAGATCCCACATGCTGCAAGGAAGATCGAGAGTCCCTTGTCAACTAAGACTCGGCCCAGGCAAACACATAATTATTTTTCTAAAAAAGGAGAAAAAAGGATGTGATTGGTCACTGGCCATACCATAACAAACATTTTTGGACTGGAGAGATAGCAGTGAAATTTGTATTTTATGCAGTTGTTCTTAATTAGTATATGGTAAAGACTGAAATTTGAAGTGTGTTATTGGTTGACTATTCTTAACTATGGTGATTGAAATTCATGTAAATCGGAACAATGTAAACCAAGGCCTATCTGTATCATAGATCTATTTATTTGTTTGCTGTGTTTCCCCCACCAGAATGTAAGTTACCTGGGATGGAGACTTAGCCTATTTTTGTTGTTGTTCAGTTGATCAGTCATGTCCAACTCTTTGCAACCCCATGGACTGCAGCATGCCAGGCTTCCCTGTGTATTTTACTTCTAGTTATATTCCCAATGCCATGGGACCAAGTCATAATAGGGGTTGAACAAATACTTGTAGAAAAGGAGGAGAGACAGGGAATGGAAGAAAGGGAGGAAGGAAGGGGAGAGGGAGGTAAGATCATTAAGTTAGATCAACTATCATGATCTACAGAGAAGTGAAACAACTTTCCCAAAGGCATCTAGCTCTCCAAGGTTCTGACTTGAGGTGTGACATATATCCTGTAAGCTACATTGTTCTTCTTACTCTTTTCTTCTCTCCAAACCTATTTCAAGTTATGTATTCACATGAAGATGTGACTAACAACACATTGGGGCCTTAATCACTTGACCTTTGAGGAGGGATGAGAGCCTTACGTCAGCAGACCACAGTCCTGTGGGGGGAGATGACATTAGGGTCTTCCCAGACTCCCTAGTATCAGACCACAGAGCCTACTAATTCTTAGTCTATGTCAAACTATTTGCATTTTCTTTCCTAAATGTCCTTGTGTGATGCTACAATCAGAGAGTACAGGATGCTGGGGTTTTTCTCTGAGTATCTCACTCCCTTTAAGTTAGGTTTCTAATTTACTCATGGGGCTCTAGTGTCCCAGAGCAGATGGGGCAGCCTGGCCAACTCAGAGGAGAAAAGACTGACTTCAGATGAAAAACTTCTGTTTCTGTGACTAAGGACTTAGTCAGCTACCTGGTTTAGGATGTACTATTTGTCAGAAAGTAGATCTGGAGGAAATATCACTCATTCTGGCTAGAGTAATGGGTTTTCAGTACGTTCTTTACTCATGAAATTCAAAAAGAACAGGGTGCCAGTTTAACCTTGTGGTTGAGGTTATGAATGAGAAAGGAAGTTTAAATTACCCAAGGAGGCTGTCCCCTTAATCAGAGTTTCAGAGCATTCCAGACTCTTGTGTCAATTAAAGCACATTGAACTTCAATAAAATAACAAAAAGGCAAGCAGTGGTCTGTTTTGAGACCCCCCCCCTTCCCCTAATGTTCTGCTCAATTGCACTCTCTCCTCACTCCCTCCTCCTTCCTTCTCTCTTTCCCTCTTTTTTCTCTTTGTTTCTCTCTCTCTTTCTTTCCTTCCTTCTTTCCTTAAAAAAAGCAGCTATTCTTTATAAGAAAAAAATTACTTAAGCAATTAAATGGAAATGGCCTTAGCTGATCTTGTCTAAGTTTCTAAATCCAAGCTCTACATCAACAATTATACATCATCTTTAATTTTCAGATCTTTTGCTTTTTCCCCTTTCCTTTGCCATCTTCCTCTGGTACCCTCAGATCATGGTACTTTGGATCTCCCACTAATGGTTTGAACCTGAGAAAGAAAGAGAGGTCAGTGGTGCCTGAGCCTCTTGTTAGATGCTCTTATAGAAAGTTTGGTGAAAAGAATTGGTTGGCTAGAATTAGTCTTCAGTTTGGTACATGTCCAACATCTGTGCTTTTCCTGGTTGCCATTAGCATAAATATTTGAGAGTCAACAACTGAAAGAATTTGAAAAACTTATTGACTGAAGATTTTTGTCATAGACACTCCATTTCAACTGGCATCTTCCACTCTTTAAAAGGTCTCTCATTTTAAACAGTACTTTCTTCATTTGTCCTAGTGAATTTCAATTATGTGCAAGCCCTGTAGGGAGATACAAAGATGGATAGGACACAGTTTCTACCCTTACAAATGAAAACTGTCCAAGGAAATGAGAGTCAGGCTGGCCAAGAGCTGAATAAGAGCACAGGGCTAAAATAATAGTAAAAAAATCATTGAGCAAGACAGGGGGCATGCAGGCCTTGTTTAATTTTCAGGTCACCATTGCAGACAGAATGTACCAAAGAAGGTATGAGGAAAGGGAACTCCTTGGGGGTTGTGTTAAGGAGGGATGTGAGGATAAAGAAAGGAGTTCAGATCAGAGATGCATGTGGAAGGAGTCGAAAGGCACAGTTGCAGGGGAAGATATTTTAGGTGGAGAATATGTGGGCAAATAGGGCCACCAAGTGAGGTTGTTCAATGCATAACACAAGGGGTTGCCATTAATATCATATTCTCTGCTCAGAATACAATCTTCGTGGCCATTGGTGGAAATCTTGGGGCAAAAGTCTAAGAGATTTTCAGGACAAAATCTCTTGCAGGGATAAGGAGTAGACTTGCTATCATGATGTAAGTCCTCAGAGGGCAAGGCTCAGGTCTTATTTGTCTTTGGAGCCTCAGAGCTTTGCACAGTGTCTGGCACATCTTAGGTATTTAATACATGCCTTCCATATGAACAAACTATATATCTCAATTTTATCCAAGCCCCATCAGCTGGTTGGTCCAAATGAAGGTGAGTTCACAGAATGGGGATAACTCATATTTCTTTGACATCTCTGGATAATGTTGGGACTTGGCCTCTGAACTATCTCCCTCTCAAGTAATTTCAGTTATTCCCAGGACCTTAAGTGGTGTACTGTTTTCTCTTATTCTTCCAGTCTGGTCTTTACCCAATGTTTTGAAAGGGACAACATCCCAGCCATGCCCACTTTGCAGAGCCATCATCCCTTGTATGGTATACCTCTTGCGCATTTGTCTGTGTTGCTATAGTGGTCCCTTTGACTCCTGGGACTGAAGCCTCACTAATTCTATGGAGAATTAGAGAGAATGGCCTTTTGTTTTCCAGTGTCATCCACACAGACATGAAACTACGTTGAATGTCTAATATCTGACAAAGCCCTCCTTAAAACAATCTCTTCAGCTTCTGTCTGTCACAACAATGAGCAGAAATGGACACCATGCAGCTCTTTCTATACACTGTCCTCATCTTTCTGCTCTCAAAAAAAGAACGCACATTGGAAAATGTTGGGGGTATATGAGAACATGGAATATTTTAGTTTGGTTATAGCAAAGTTTGCCCAGGCAAACAGGAACAAAAGTTGGCCCTCAGGGAGACTGAATTAAATAGTGAGAATGAATGAGTGTGAACACTAAACACTATTTAGTGGAAAGCCATTTAAAAGTTATATGAGGAGAAGCCATAGTTTTATGATTAAGTATGGAGGAAAACATCATTTGACTCGTTAGAAATGTAGCAAAAGTCTAGGCAGAATACGACAGTGAAGTTACACAAACCCAAGTTTGAGTCTTAGTGACCTTGGTTAAGTCACTTAACTTCAGGGAAGCTTAGTTTCCTCATCTGTAAAATAAGTATTCTACCCACTTCTCAGGACCTTTTATAAGAAACATATTCATAAAATGCTTATCACAAATCCTGGAGCATAATAAATATCCAATAAAGTGACCAAAAAAAGTAACATATTATAAGGTATTCTCACTTCGGTGTAATCAGGAATCCCCTAAGATAACGATATAGTAAGTAAACAAAACTGCAAAGGAGATGGAGCTTTATGTGGGGCTCTTTACCTTCTGCTTTGCCAAAATGGCCCAGATAATAACTAGGGAACGAGTCTGGTTAATTGATTCACATCTTGGTAGTTGCATACATGTTTCTTCCATAAAGTTCAAGAAGAGGGAGGCTGGGGAGTGACTGGTGGTAGAAGTTCAGAGATCAGTAACAGTTTGGGACAGGGTGGTGGTCTTTTGAGTGTGAACTCCTTGTCCCTAAACTTTTGCACTACATCCTTAAAGATGACTCATCATTACCCAGAGTTTATTTTGGCATCAAATGGCTCAAGGCTTTTACTCCATTGAGCATTCTGTACATTTCCGTCAAAGTTCATTGTGGAAGACTCACACTGGCCATCTATAGGTGTGGCCTATAGCTGACCATTCACCATTATTTTTAAGCACTTTCTTCCCAGCTTCCAGAAAGCACTAGATTCCAGGAACTGGCTTCACTTATCAAGAATTTCTACACTTTCTGAAGATCAACTTCTACCTTTTCAAGTACCTTCCAATTACTCTGATATAAGTGACAAGACTATCTCTTCTCAGCATTATGTTAGCAGGTCTAGAGGTTCCTGAAGAGAGTTTATGTTTGCATTTTAAAATTTTCTGCTGACATAACTTCCAATAATATGAAGAAGACAACTTTTAAAGTGTGTGATTGCAAATCCTGGTTATTTTGTAATCTATGGTGTATTCAAAAATCATTCATAGTAGATGGCACTTAAACAAGAAGTTTCTTGATGGTAGATACATCCCTGAAAGACATAAAAAACAACAAATCTTGTCTCAGTCTGTAAACTGAGTGATCATACCATGGGGTGTTTGACTTTGGAATAGAGGAATGGGACCATGCCTGCTTTGGGGGACTGGATTCGGATCCAAGAAACATGAGTTCTTCATTCTCTCTGCCCATATCTTGCAGCCTTGAACAAGAGAATTGCCAGGAACCTCCTCATGATGTATGACACTGCTCACTTTGGACCAAGGGAGTTAAGGAAGGAAAGGACTTGATAAGAGCTTCGGACTAACTGGCACTAACAAAGGTGTCCACCAATAATGCTCAAATAAGTTGTCCTCCTGAATACACATGTTGTAGCCAATATTTCTGACATTTCAAGAGCCTGAGAAATGCCAAGGGTTTCTACCATCTGAGGCAGAACTTCCTCTGAGGAAGTCCTCCTGAAGTGGCAAGTGTTTTCTTTTCCACTGCTTGAAGGTCAAACCAAATCACTTCTTCCTCAAATAGATCTCACTTTCACAGGCTCATAAAATGGCCAAGTTAGAATGTGTCTTGGTTGATGAAGTCAGTTGAGGGTGTGAGACTGACTCAGGCTGACCCAAGTTCCTCTGTTTATTTAGTAACAGGAATATTTAAATCAGAACTGACCTTAAAATAGCAACTCCTTGGAAAAAAAGGCTCAGTACTGACTCCTAAAGAACCTTTTACAGCTACCCTTCTAACTTTTCCAGTGGTCACTGCTTAGAAAGTCTATCACAATATATGCTTCATGTCTGATATTTTCCTTTTCACTAAACATTATTATGCCCCATAAAATTCTAGAATGCATGAAGGCTGATTAGAATACCTTAAATTCCTTTGCTCACTGAGAGAATATTATGGCAGAATCTAATTCCCACACTGGGATACTTAGGAATTGGTTTGCATGAATATGTTTGTTTGCTAGAAATTTAAAGTATAATGTCTTTCATTAAAATTTTTAAGAAAACAAGAATAATACCTTCATTTCCTTCTTATTTTATACACTATGATCAAACCAATTTTTGATCATTCTAACCACAACTATCAATTCTCAAACCTCTCTCTTGGGGTCTACATGGCTGCTCTAATTCTCCACTTGAGTGGCTCATAAAAACTCCAAACTCAGTGAGACTAAAAGATAATTTAAGTCTATTCTGCCTTCCATCTCCATCTTAATGACATGACATTTGCCAGTTCTCTCAAACTGGAAAACCCAGAGGCACTTATCTTCAAGTCTTCCCCTCTTCATTCTTGGTGCGCAATTAGTCACCATACACTGTGGGTTCTCTTGCACAAATGTCTCTCAGATTAGTCCACACATACTCTTTTGGATGGCTTCAGCAGCCTCCTGCAGAACCCTCTTGCTACTTTCCGCTCCTAGAGAGTCCAGGACCCACATATGATCATGCCACTTCCTTGTTCTGAAACTTCAGGTTGTTGGAAGATTAAAATCCAGACTCCTTGGCTTGGTACTCACAGTTCTTCGTCTGGCCCCAACCACTTCTGCAGCTTATTTTCCTGCCAAGTCACACCTTCCTCCACCCCTTAGACTTCAACCATGCTCAGTTTTTTACCACTCTAGAAATAGGACTGATCTCTTTACCACGCTTACCTTGGCTCATTCCCTCTCTCTCTAATGCCTCCTCTATCCCATCTGCACCTAGCCAAATGCTACTCATTCTTGAAGACCCATTTCAAATGTATCTTTCCAGGAGAGGCCTTCCTCAATATGTTCTTCAATCACATCCCGAACTAATGACCCCACCCTCCACATTGCCTCAGCATTTTATTCACACTCATGTGACAATAGAACTCTCAACCACCATGTATGAGCAACTTGCAAGAGGTTCCCTGTCTTATAGTTCATTTTTATCCCTGACACTCAGTAGTATTTCATAAGTGGATTAATGGATATATGGATGGCTTGGGTGGTAAAGTTTAAACTGAGGAGAATGGGCAGACATTGGAGAGCAGGTAGTGTACAAGCATGGAGAAATGGAAAGAAATTGGCAATCATGTCTCCTTATTTACTCACTTCTAAATTTTATTCATTTCATCTATTTTCTTTCAAATGCAGTTATAATGAATATTTATCTTCTTAATAGTCCCATACTCTTGTATTTAAGAAGTTGGGAAATTAAATTTGCCTTCTAAATCTGCTTCCTGAACTCATGAAAAACGTTTTCCTACAGTTTATTAGTGGAAATTTTATTGCCCTTTAAATATTTTACAGCAACAAAAGTACTAGGAGAAACTTCCTCTTGTAGCCAAGATGGAGTAACAGGGAGAACATTTATCTTCCCATCTTAAACAACTAAGAAATTGGACACAGTTAAGCTCTCTCAAAACTCCTGACCTACAGAAATGATACAATAAATGTGTGCTTTTCAAGTTGCTAAAAAATAAATTGGAAAAAATATATGAAACAATGGTTTTTAAGAAACTGGACAGCAGGCTGATAAGGACAGTGATCCCTGAAAGTAAACAAAGGAACTAATCTTTATAATCACTCCTACTTACTTAGAATGCATCGAGGTCATAGTGCAGGGAGGAAGAACACGAAAGTTGGGCAGGAGAATCCTTGAGCTGAATAAATGGAGCTCAAGGTCCAGGGATATCAAACCAACTGGAGTTCACAATGTAGAGATGAGATGTATACAGAGAAAAAACTCAGAAGAGCTATGGAGGGGCTCCCTTAAGTATTTAGTAGAGTACTGATTAGACTTCCCTGGTGGCTCAGACAGTAAAGAATCCTCCTGCAATGTGGGAGACCTGGGTTGGGAAGATCCCCTGGAGGAGGGCATGGAAACCCACTCCAGTGTTCTTGCCTGGAGAAGACTTGCAGGCTGCAGTCCATGAGGTCACAAAGAGTCGGACACAACTGAGCAACTAAGCACAGAACAGCACAGAGTACTAATCAGCATATGTGTGAGGAAACTACACAAGGCTGGGGAGAGAACCATCCCAAAGGTTTACAGGGAGCTTGTCAGTATGGCCAAGTGGTCTAAGGCACTAGACTCAAGCTTCTACTTCCCCAAAGGTTTAGAGGAAAGAGTGTCCAGTAGTCACACAGGGCCAGGAATAATTAATAGCGCCTATTCCTACCAGTTTGGAGATGGGAGTGGGGATGGGCGGGGCTATAAGGAGTGAGAAGGAGACATTATAAAAGGTCACAAAGAAAGTTTTGTAGGTGACAGATATGTTCATTACCTTGATTGTGAAGGTGGCTTCACAGCTATACATATATACAAAAATTTATCAAATTGTATACTTTAAATATATGCAAGGGGAGTGGAGGGAGGCTCAGGAGGAAAGGAATATATACAGTTATGACCAAGTCACATTGTTGTATAGCAGAAACCAACACAAAATTATAAAGCAATTTGCCACCAATTAAAGGAGATCCAACCAATCCATTCTGATCTCTCTGAAGAAGATCAGCCTTGGGACTTCTTTGGAAGGAATGATGCTAAAGCTGAAATTCCAGTACTTTGGCCACCTCATGAGAAGAGTTGACTCATTGGAAAAGACTCTGATGCTGGGAGGGATTGGGGACAGGAGGAGAAGGGGACGACAGAGGATGAGATGGCTGGATGGCATCACTGACTCAATGGATGTGAGTCTGAGTGACCTCCGGGAGTTGGTGATGGACAGGGAGGCCTGGCGTGCTGCGATTCATGGGGTCACAAAGAGTCAGACACAACTAAGCGACTGAACTGAATTGAACTGAAAAAAGAAAAAAAATATGTGCAGAATATTTTATGCTCATTATATTTCAATGAAGCTATTAAAAATATAGCAATTATATGGTAGAAGTATGGATCCTCTGTAGATAATTGTTTTTCTTTGAATCAGTTATTTATGATAAACACATAGATGGCTATTCATTCATTAATTTTAAAGATTGTTAATTCAAATGCAAGCAACTCACTATATTTTAAAAAATTTAACATCTAACTGGTAGCAAAAAGAAAAACAAAAAATTACATGGCAAAATAAAATATGGGCAGTGAGACAAGAATAAGCTGGAAGGAAAATGAAAGGTGGGCTCTTCCTGTCCCAGAGAAAACCTTAGGGTGGAAGGAGCTACTCCTCCACAAGCATTTTGGGAATGGGTGAGGCATAAAAATCTGACTCAAGCTGGGTCAGCACTGAAAAAAAATCTCAATATTTTTTTACAGATTTTCCCTTTTATGTGAATAGATAACCCAACTTTATAGAAAAGCAGATTGAAAAGCCTGGCTAAGTCCCCAAATCACAAGCAGGGAAGGGGAAAAGGAAAAATTAAAACTGCATGGATATCCAATTTACTTTGGTGGACAAAGTATTTGAACTCATCTGAAACTGCTTCATCTTGGAATGAGTAGGACTCACAACAGTGGAGGGAGGTCTACAAACACATCTAAAGGACAAAGACTGCCTCGGAATTATCAGTGAATATATTGACACACTTTTTAGGTGGGAGTAGATGGAGTATGAGGCAGCATTGGAATCAAGTAGGATATAATTGGAATTATAATAATTTCCCCAATGGCTTCACTGTAATCTATAGTCACTTCAGGTTGGAGTAAGGGGACAGAGGTATGTGTGTGTTTTGGCAATGCCGTGTTAGCTATTTTTCTTTCATTTTTTATGGTGTTTTCCCACATAGGGCTCATAGCCCTTTGTAATATTGAGGTCCATTCTCTTGTGTTTTTTAAAAATCCAGTCAGTGGTGAAAAGTTTTGATTTTGATTCTTCCAGTGGCTCTATCCAGTGCCCACTAAGTTTTTGGTCTTGCTTAGGCTACTCTTAGAAGTCTGACCACAGGCATAGACACCAGATAAAGGATGGTACTTGTCTGTGAGAAACATTGTGGCTGGAAACAAAGTACAGTTTTCAGGAATTCTCTAGGAGACCTCAGTATTATTTTACTTGCTTTTATTCCCTGAATGACAATGAGATCAAAACTCAAAATGATTATCAGAAATGATTTTATATTGGGGAAAATCAAGAAGAAAAGGTTGATCAACATTGGGAGAGTCAATTTGAATCAACATTTATTGAAGCCTGATATATGCAAAGATGTGCTTGGCATTGTTGGAGACATACAGGTGGGAAGGACTCAGGCCTTGATTTCAAGAAGTTAGTAGCCTAATGTACAATAAAAGTAGGAAATCATTCATACAAAAAGCTAGTAGAAAGGTTAAAAGACAGAAGTAGTAAAATCATCTACATCCACAATACCCAATTAAGGGAAAAAAACAATTAGACCTAAAATATGATATCAAACAGAGAAGGCAATGGCACCCCACTCCAGTACTCTTGTCTGGAAAATTCCATGGATGGAGGAGCCCAATAGGCTGCAGTCCATGGGGTAGTGAAGAGTCGGACACAACTGAGCAACTTCACTTTCACTTTTCACTTTCATGCATTGGAGAAGGAAATGGCAACCCACTCCAATGTTCTTGCCTGGAGAATCCCAGGGATGGTGGAGCCTGGTGGGCTGCTGTCTACGGGGTCGCACAGAGTCGGACACGACTGAAGTGACTTAGCAGCAGCAGCAGCATGATATCAAAAAGAGTAAACATGAGGGGAAGAGAATGAAAATGCAAGGTTGTTAAAATGCATTTGAAATGGAGAGATCAGCAACTTGAAAAAATCACATATATCGAGAAATTGCTAAATAAAAACTTCATGGTAACCACAAACCAAAAACCTATAATAGATGCACATACAAAAATAATAAAAGAATACAAACAGAACAGTAAAGACAATCATCAAATCATGAGAGAAAGAACAAAAGAAGAAAGAAACAAAAAAAGACTACAAAACAATGCCCTAAAAATTAACAGGATTGAAATAATAACATGTGTGTGCTCAGTCACTCA
Organism: Capra hircus; assembly: GCF_001704415.2. Classification (NCBI taxonomy): domain Eukaryota; kingdom Metazoa; phylum Chordata; class Mammalia; order Artiodactyla; family Bovidae; genus Capra; species Capra hircus. The sequence continues at coordinate 26,502,264 of NW_017189516.1, read as the reverse complement.
GTCATGTCTGACTTTTTGCAACCCCATGAACTGTAGCCTGCCAGGCTCCTCTGTCCATGAAATTTTCCAGGCAAGAATACTGGAGTGGGTTGCCATCTCCTACTCCAGGGGGTCTTCCTGACCAAGGGATTAAACCCACATCTCTTACATATCTTTCATTGGCAGACGAATTCTTTACCATTGTGCCACCTGTGAAGCCCATAATAAGAACATACATGTCAACAATTACCTTAAATGTAAATGGAATAAGTGCTCCTATCAAAAGACACAGAGTGGCTGAATGGATACAAAAATAAGACCCATCTCTGCTGCTTACAAGAGACTTATTTCTGATATAAAGACACACACAGATTGAAAGTGAGGGGATGGAAAAAGGCATTCCATGCAAATGGGAATCAAAAGAAAGCCTAGGAAGTAATACTTAGATAAAATAGACTTTAAATAAAGACTGTTACAAGAGATGAGTTAGGGCACTACATAATGATCAAGGGATCAATCCAAGAAGAATATATAACAATTGTAAATATATATGTACCCAACATAGGAGCACCTAATACATAAAGCATTGGAGAAGGAAATGGCAACCCACTCCAGTGTTCTTGCCTTGAGAATCCCAGGGACAGGGGAGCCTGGTGGGCTTCCAGCTATGGGGTCACACAGAGTCAGACACAACTGAAGCAACTTAACAGCAGCAGCAGCAATATATAAAGCAAATATTAATGGATATAAAAGGAAAAATTGACAGCAACACAATAATAGTAAGGGACTTTAACACCCCCACTTTGTGGGCAGATCATTCAGACAAAAAAAATCAATACGGAAACACTGGCCTTAAATGACATACTAGATCAAATAAACTTTATATATACATATAAAGAACATTCCACATGAAAGCAGCAGAATACATCTTCAAGTGCTCATGGAACATTCTCCAAGATAGATCATATGGTAGTCCACAAAAGAGTCTCAGTAAATGTAGAAGACCACCTGACCTGCTTCTTGAGAAATCTGTATGTAGGTCAAGAAGCAACAGTTAGAACTGGACATGGAACAACAGACTGGTTCCAAATTGGGAAAGGAGTATGTCAAGGCTATATATTGTCACTGTGCTTATTTAACTTATATGCAGAATACATTATGAGAAATGCTGGGCTGGATGAAGCGCAAGCTAGAATCAAGATTGCTGGGAGAAATATCAATAACTTCAGATATGCAGATGACACCACCTTTATGGCAGAAAGTGAAGAAGAACTAAAGAGCCTCTTGATGAAAGTGAAAGAGGAGAGTGAAAAAGTTGGCTTAAAGCTCAAAATTCAGAAAACCAAGATCATACCTTAAAGCTCAAAATTCAGAAAACCAAGATTATAGCATCTGGTCCCAGCACTTCATGGCAAATAGATGGGGAAACAATGAAAACAGTGGCTGACTTTATTTTGGGGGGCTCCAGAATCACTGCAGATGGTGACTGCAGCCATGAAATTAAAAGACACTTGCTCCTTGGAAGAAAAGTTATGACCAACCTAGACAGCATATTAAAAAGTAGAGATATTACTTTGCCAACAAAGGTCCATCTAGTTAAGGCTATGGTTTTTCCAGTAGTCATGCATGGATGTGAGAGTTGGACTATAAAGAAAGCTGAGCACAGAAGAATTGATGATTTTAAACTGTGGTGTTGGAGAAGACTCTTGAGAGTCCTTTGGACTGCAAGGAGATGCAACCAGTCCATCCTAAAGGAAATCAGTCCTGAATATTCATTGGAAGGACTGGTGCTGAAGCTAAAATTCCAATACTTTGGCCACCTGATGCGAAGAGCTGACTCATTTGAAAAGATCCAGATGTTGAGAAAGATTGAAGGTGGGAGAAGGGGAAGACAGAGGATGAGATGGTTGGATGGCATCACCAACTCAATGGACAAGAGTTTGAGTAAACTCCGGGAGTTGGCAATGGACAAGGAGGCCTGGCACGCTGCAGTCCATGGGGTTGCAAAGAGTCAGACACAACTGAGTGACTGAACTGAACTCAAATGTAAGAAGACTAAAATAATACCAAGCATTCTTTTCAACTACAAGAAAAAACTACAACACACACACACACAAACAGGTGGAGTCTAAACAATATGCTACTAAACAACCAATGGATCACTGAAAAAAATCAAAGGTGAAATAAAAAACACCTAGAGAAAAATGAATATAAAAGCTCAATGACCCCAAATCTATGGGAGACAGAAAAAACAGTTCTAAGAGAGGTTTGCCTCAAGAAACAAGAAAAATCTCAGATAAACAACTTAGCCTATTTCATAAGGAAACAAAAAAAGAAGAAACAAAGTCCAGTTAGTAGAAGAAAAGAAATAGTAAATATCAGAGTAGATATAAGTAAATTAGAGACAAAAACAATAGAAAATGTTAATGAAATTAAGAGCTGGCTCTTTGAAAAGACGAAATTGATAAACCATTAGCTAGATGCATCAAAAAAAAAAAAGGAAGAAAGAAAGAGGGTTCAAATCAATTAAATAAGAAATGAAAAAGAAGTTACAACCAACACTACAGAAATACAAAAGATCATAAGACAGTACTATGAACAACTATATGCCGATGAAATAAACAACCTAGAAGAAATGGACAAATTCCTTAAAAATATACAATCTCCCAAGACTGAACCAGGAAGAAGTAGAACATATGAACAGAGACATTCCTAGTAATGAAATTGAAACAAACAACTTTTTAAAAACTCCCAACAAATAAAAGTCCAGGACCAGATGGCTTCACAGGTGGTGAATTTCACCAAACATTTAGAGAAAAGTTAATACGTACTCTTCTCAATCTATTCAAAAAATTTCAGAAGAAGGAATGCTTCTGAAATCATTCTACAAGGCCAGAATCACCCTGATACCAACACCAGACAAAATCACAAGAAAAGAATATTACAGACCTATATCACTGATGAACATAGATACAAAAATCCTGAATAGAATATTAGCAAAGTGAATTCAACAATACATGAAATAATCATATACCATGATCAAGTAAGGTTTATCCCAAGGATGCAAGGATTTTTCAATATCCAAAAATCAATGTGATACACCACATTAACCGATTTAAGAGTAAAATTCATATGACCATCTCAATAGATACAGAAAAACTTTTTCACAAAATTCAACATTCATTCATTTATTTATTCATTTATGATAAGAAAAAGTCTCCAGAAAATGGGGATAGAGGTAGCATACTTCAACATAATAAAGTGGCAAGAATACACAGAAGAACTGTACAAAAAAGATCTTCATGACCGAGATAATCATGATGATGTGATCACTAATCGAGAGCCAGACATCTTGGAATGTGACGTCAAGTGGGCCTTAGAAAGCATCACTACGAACAAAGCTAGTGGAGGTGATGGAATTCCAGTTGAGCTGTTTCAAATCCTGGAAGATGATGCTGTGAAAGTGCTGCACTCAATATGCCAGCAAATTTGGAAAACTCAGCAGTGGCCACAGGACTGGAAAAGGTCCGTTTTCATTCCAATTCCAAAGAAAGGCAATGCAAAAGAATGCTCAAACTACCACATAATTGCACTCATCTCACATGCTAGTAAAGTAATGCTCAAAATTCTCCAAGCCAGGCTTCAGCAATACGTGAACCGTGAACTCCCTGATGTTCAAGCTGGTTTTAGGAAAGGCAGAGGAACCAGAGATCAAATTGCCAACATCGGCTGGATCATCGAAAAAGCAAGAGAGTTCCAGAAAAACATATATTTCTGCTTTATTGACTATGCGAAAGCCTTTGACTGTGTGGATCACAATAAACTGTGGAAAATTCTGAAAGAGATGGGAATACCAGACCACCTAACCTGCCTCTTGAGAAATCTGTATGCAGGTCAGGAAGCAACAGTTAGAACTGGACATGGAACAACAGACTGGTTCCAAATAGGAAAAGGAGTGTGTCAAGGCTGTATATTGTCACCCTGCTTATTTAACTTCTATGCAGAGTACATCATGAGAAACACTGGGCTGGAAGAAACACAGGCTGGAATCAAGATTGCCAGGAGAAATATCAATAACCTCAGATATGCAGATGACACAACCCTTATGGCAGAAAGTGAAGAGGAACTAAAAAGCCTCTTGATGAAAGTGAAAGAGGAGAGTGAAAAAGTTGGCTTAAAGCTCAACATTTAGAAAACGAAGATCATGGCATCTGGTCCCATCACTTCATGGGAAATAGATGGGAAAACAGTAGAAACAGTGTCAGACTTTATTTTTCTAGGCTCCAAAATCACTGCAGATGGTGACTGCAGCCATGAAATTAAAAGACACTTACCCCTTAGAAGAAAAGTTATGACCAACGTAGATAGCATATTCGAAAGCAGAGACATTACTTGGCTGACTAAGGTCTGTCTAGTCAAGGCTATGGTTTTCCCTGTGGTCATGTATGGATGTGCTAGTTGGACTGTGAAGAAGGCTGAGCACCAAAGAATTGATGCTTTTGAACTGTGGTGTTGGAGAAGACTCTTGAGAGTCCCTTGGACTGCAAGGAGATCCAACCAGTCCATTCTAAAGCAGATCAACCCGGGGATTTCTTTGGAAGGAATGATGCTAAAGCTGAAGCTCCAGTACTTTGGCCACCTCATGCGAAGAGTTGACTCATTGGAAAAGACTCTGATGCTGGGAGGGATTGGGGGCAGGAGGAGCAGGGGACGACCGAGGATAAGATGGCTGGATGGCATCACGGACTCGATGGATGCGAGTCTGAGTGAACTCCGGGAGATGGTGATGGACAGGGAGGCCTGGTGTGCTGCGATTCATGGGGTCACAAAGAATCAGACACGACTGAGCGACTGAACTGAACTGATGACAAATCCATTCCATACTCAATGGTAAAGACCTGAAAGCATTTCTTCTAAGATCAGGAACAAAACAAGAATGCTCACTCTTGCCACTTTTATTCAACATAGTATTGGAAGTCCTAGTCATAGCAATTGGACAAGAAAAGGAAATACAAGGGATCTACACTGGTAAGGAAGGAGTTAAACTGTCACTGTTTGCAGATAACATAATATTATATCTAGAAAATCCTAAAGATGCCACCAGAAAACTACTAGAGCTCATCAGTGAGTCCAGTGTGGTCAAGTTGCAGGATATAAAACTGATATTTGAGAATCTGTTGCATTTCTATATACTAACAACAAATGGTGAGAAAGAAAATTCTTATTTTCTCATTCTTGTTTTCTTCAACTACCCCATTTATAATTACATCAAAAAGAATAAAACACCTAGGCATAAACCTACCTAATGAAGTAACATGCCTGTACTAGGAAAACTATAAGACACTGATGGGGGCTTTCCTGGTGGTTGAGTGGTTAAGACTCTGTGCACTATGTGTGGGTTCAGTGCCTGGTTGGGGAACTAAGATCCCACATGCTGTTCAGTGAGGCCAGAAAAAAAAGACATTGATGAAAGAACTTGAAGACAACACAAACCAATGAAAAGACACATCATTTTCATAGTTAGAAGAATTAATACTGTTAAAATGACCATATTACCCAAGGCAATCTACAAATTCAAGGCAATCTCTTTCAAATATCCAGGGCATTTTTCACAGAACCAGGACAAATAATTGTAAAATTTGTATGGAAAAACAAAAGATCCCAGATAGCTAAAACTATCTTGAGAAAAAACAGAGCTGACAGTAACACACTCCTTGGTTTCAGACTATACTTCAAAGCTACAGTAATCAGAACAGTATAGTACTGGCACGAAAACAAACACATAGCTCAGTGGAATAGACTATAGAGTCCAGAAATAAATCCACGGTCTTATGGTCAATTAAACTACAATGAAAGATGCAAGAATACATAGTGGAGAAAAGACAGTCTCTCAAATAAGTGGTGCTGTGAAAACTGACCAGCTACATGTAAAAGAATGAAATTAGAACATTCTTTAACTCTATATACAAAAATAAACTCAAAGTAGATTAAAAGGTAAGACCAAAACCCATAAAACTTCTAGAAGAAAACATAGGCAGAACACTCTTTTACATAAATTGTAACAATGTTTTTTGTATCTATCCCTTAAAGCAAAGGAAATAAAAGGAAAAATAAACAAATGGGACCTAATTAATCTGAAAAGCTTTTGGACAGCAAAGGAAATCATCCACAAAATGAATACTTACTGAATGGGGGGAAATATTTGCAAATGATATGACCAATAAGGAGTTAACATCTAAAATATATAAGCCATTCATACAACTCAACGTTAAAAAAACAAACAGCCCAATTACAAAATGGGGCAGAAAACCTGAATTCTTTTTCCAAAGAAGACAAAACAGATGGCTAATAGGAACATGAAAAAGATGCTTAGTATCTCTCATCTCTGATGAGAGGAATGCAAATTAAAACAACAATGAGATATCACCTCACACTTGTTAGAATAGCTATTATCAAAAAGAATGCAAATAACTAACATTGGCAAGAATGTGGAGAAAGGGGAACCCCAGTACACTGTTTATGGGAATGTAAATTGGTGCAGCAACTGTGGAAAACAATATACAGGTTTCTCAAAAAACTAAAAATAGAACTACCATACAATCCAGCAATTTAACTCCTGAGTATATATATCCAAAGAAAACAAAAACACTAATTTGCAAAGACTCATGCACCTCCATATTCACAACAGTACTATTTACAATTGTCAAGGCATGGAAGCAACCCAAGTGTCCATCAGCAGATTAATGGATAGAGAAGAGGTATGTATAGTAGAATACTACTCAGCCATAAAAAGAATAAAATGTTACTATTTGCAACCACATGGATGCACTCTGGAGGCTATTATGCTAAGTGAAATAAGTCAGATAGAGAAAGACAAATACTGTATGATATCACTTATATGTGGAATTTAAAAAATAAAACAAACTAATGAACATAACAAAAAAGAAAAAAAACAGACTCACAGATATACAGAACAAATTAATGGTTACCAATGGGGAGAGGGAATGGGGGAAGGGAAAGATAGGGATACAAGGTTAACAGGAACAAACTACTATGCTTTAAATAAATAAGCTACAAGGATACAACACAGGGAATATAGACAATAGTTTATAATAACTATAAATGGAATATAAATTTAAAAAATTTTGAATTGTAGATCTTCATAGACCTGGTCAATTTCCATTCCTTTGGCATCAGCGGTTGGGGCATAGACTTGGATTACTGCAATGTTGAATTGTTTGCCTTGAAAACGAACTGAGATCATTCTGTCATTTTTGAGGTTACATCCAAGTATTGCATTTTGGACTCTTTTGTTGGCTATTCCATTTCTTCTATGGTATTCTTGCCCACTGTAGTAGATATTCTTTGCAGCCAAAGATGGAGAAGCTCTATACAGTCAGCAAAAACAAGACCGGGAGCTGACTGTGGCTCAGATCATGAACTCCTTATTGCCAAATTCAGACTTAAAATGAAGAAAGTAGGGAAAACCACTAGACCATTCAGGTATGGCCTAAATTAAATCCCTAACGAGTATACAGTGGAAGTGAGAGATAGATTTAAGGGAGTAGATCTGATAGAGTGCCTGATGAACTATGGACAGAGGTTCGTGATATTGTATAGGAGACAGGGAGCAAGACCATCTCCAAGAAAAGGAAATGCAAAAAAGCAAAATGGCTGTCTGAGGAAGCCTTACAAATAGCTGTGAAAAGAAGAGAAGTGAAAAGAAAAGGAGAAAAGGAAAGATATATCCATTTGAATGCAGAGTTCCAAAGAATAGCAAGGAAAGATAAGAAAGTCTTCCTCAGTGATCAGTGCAAAGAAATAGAGGAAAATAATAGAACGGGAAAGACTAGAGATCTCTTCAAGAAAATTAGAGATACCAAGGGAACATTTCATGCAAAGATGGGCTCAATAAAGGACAGAAATGGTATGGACCTGACAGAAGCAGAAGATATTAAGAAGAGGTGGCAACAATACACAGAAAACTGTACAAAAAAGATCTTCACGACTAAGATAATTATGAAGGTGTGATCACTCACCTAGAGCCAGACATCCTGGAATGTGAAGTCAAGTGGGCCTTAGGAAGCATCACTATGAACAAAGTGAGTGGAGGTGATGGAATTCCAGCTGAGCTATTTCAAATCCTAAAAGGTGATGCTGTGAAAGTGCTGCACTCCATATGCCAGCAAATTTGTAAACTCAGCAGTGGCCATAGGACTGGAAAAGGTCAAATTTCATTCCAATCCCTAAAAAAGGGAATGTCAAAGAATGCTCAAACTACCGTGCAATTGTACTCATCTCACATGCTCAAAATTCTCCAAGCCAGGCTTCAATAATACATAAACTGTGAACTTCCAGATTTTCAAGCTGGTTTTAGAAAAAGGCAGAGGAACAAGAGATCAAATTGCCAACATTTGCTGGATCATGGAAAAAGCAAGAGAGTTCCAGAAAAACATCTACTTCTGCTTTATTGACTATGCCAAATGCTTTGACTGTGTGGATCACAACAAACTGTGGAAAATTCTGAAAGAGATGGGAATACCAGACCACCTGACCTGCCTCTTGAGAAATCTGTATGCAGGTCAGGAAGCAACACTTAGAACTGGACATGGAACAACAGACTGGTTCCAAATAGGAAAAGGAGTACGTCAAGGCTGTATATTGTCACCCTGCTTATTTAACTTATATGCAGAGAACATCATGAGAAATGCTAGGCTGGATGAAACACAAGCTGGAATCAAGATTGCCGGGAGAAATATCAATAACCTCAGATATGCAGATGACACCACCTTTATGGCAGAAAGTGAAGAAGAACTAAAGAGACTCTTGATGAAAGTGAAAGAGGAGAGTGAAGAGGTTGGCTTAAAGCTCAACATTCAGAAAACCAAGATCATGGCATCCGGTCCCATCACTTCATGGCAAATAGATGGGGAAACAGTGGAAACAATGGCTAACTTTATTTTGGGGGCCTCCAAAATCACTGCAGATGGTGATTGCAGCCATGAAATTAAAAGACACTTACTCCTCAGAAGAAAAGTTATGAGGTCGCACAGAGTAGGACATGACTGAAGCAACTTAGCAGCAGCAGCAGCAGCAGCAGCAGCAGCAGCAGCAGCAAACAGCAGACAGCATTTTGAAAAGCAGAGACATTACTTTGTTAACAAAGGTCCATCTAGTCAAGGCTATGGTTTTTCCAGTAGTCATGTATGGATGTGAGAGTTGGACTATAAAGAAAGCTAAGCACTGAGGTATTAATGTTTTTGAACTGTGGTGTTGAAGAAGACTCTTGAGAGTCCCTTGAACTGCAAGGAGATCCAACCAGTCCATCCTACAGGAAATCAGTACTGAATATTCATTGGAAGGACTGATGCTGAAGCTGAAACTCCAATACTTTGGCCACCTGATGCGAAGAACTGACTCATTTGAAAAGACCCTGATGCTGGGAAAGATTGAGGGCGGAGGAGAAGGGGACAACAGAGGATGAGATGGTTGGATGGAATAACCAACTCAATGGACATGAGTTTGAGTAAACTCCAGGAGTTGGTGCTGGACAGGGAGGCCTGGCGTGCTGCAGTCCATGGGTTTGCAGAGTCAGGCATGACTGACGGAACGAACTGAACTGTGCAGACATAATGGTCATCTGAATTAAATTTGTCCATTTCCTTCATTTTAGTTCACTGATTCCTAAGATGGCAATATTTACTCTTGCCATCTTCTGCTTGACCATGTCCAACTTACCTTGATTCATGGACCTAACATTCCAGGTTCCTATGCAATATTGTTCTTTACAGCATCAGATTTTACTTTCATCACCAGACACATCCAGAACTGAGCGTTATTTCCACTTTGGTTGCTTCTTTCTTTCTGGAGCTATTGGTAATTGTCCTCCACTCTTCCCCAGTAGCACAGTTGACACCTTCTGACCTGAGAGGGGGCTTATCTTTTGATGTCATATCTTTTTACCTTTTTATATAGTTTATGGGGTTCTTGCAGTAAGTATACTGGAATGGTTTGCCATTCTCTACTCCAGCAGACCACGTTTTGTAAGAACTCTCCACTATGACCCGTCTGTCTTGGGTGGCCCTGTGTGGTGTGGCTCATAATTTCACTGAGTTACACAAGCCCCTTTGCCATGACATGGCAGTGATCCATATAGGGGCTATGTTGTATACCTGAAACTTAATATTGTACATCAACAATACCTCAATTTTTAAAAGTCAGAAGCCTGTTAAAGAGGAAATAACCAGTAGACAAATGGCTGGAAAACAAAACACCCTAAAAATTGAGTGGGTTGGAAGATTTAAGCTGGGCAAGAATTGGGAGTTCTCCCCATGTCTTGCAGGCATCAGGCAAATTACTTTAAATTAGTCTCTAGGGTCAACATCACAGATAGCCAAAGTCACAAAATAGCTTCAAGAACAGACACCAGGCTAGGTTGCTTAAATCCAGCTGGAAGTATGCTGTGGCAGATTATTAAAAATCACATCTTCTTGTGTACATGCTCTTTTGCAACGTGACTTTGCTGCTTTTCCCATCAAGAGGTGACATTTCTTTCCTCTCCCCTTGAATATGGGCTAATCCTATGACATGTTTTGATCGATAGAATGGTAAAATTTACATCCATGATAAAGGCTTGTTCAATGTGATAAGTACTTCCTAAATCCAGGTCTTCCTGAATCCATAAAAAAAAAATTTGTTCATCTGTTCAGTCACTCTAAGATATCACTTCCTCTGCTATCCTGCACTGCCAAGCCCTCTTGCTTCTAAATGGGGCCTTGTGATTAGTTCACATTGCTGGAAGTGCACAGGAGGGTCACTTTTGGGTGAGGCATCAAAATTTAAGAGGTAGTAAGCCTTCTCTGTGTTCTCTCCACCTGTCTGTAAAGCAGATGTCCCAGAGTAATGGTGAAGCCATGTGAAGACAGTGGGGCCCCACAATGAAAGGAGTCAGATCTCTGGTTTTTGCCTGGAGTGGAGTCCCTTGTCAGCTGGTATTATATGGCAATGTGAGCAAGAAATAAAAATGGATTGTGTCAATTCACTGAGATATCGGAATTATTTGTAAAAGTAGATCATATAACCAGTTGTGCTGGTAAATGTTTAGCAACTGAAACTCTAAATGAAACAAATAAAACAAAAATAACCTGATTTGTAAAGCTTGCTGATTTCCATAGTATAAATACTCCCACCATGAGCCAGTATCAAGCTATCAAAATGATGTCACTGAAACTAGAGTTGGGAAGTGATGTTAACCACTGGCTCTTGTGACCCTGAATGAACTGACTCCAGCACACCACTGTGTATAACTTACCCTGACTAATTTACTCTACCATTTCCAACTCAGGCTGGATTCTTGAGAATTCAGCCAGTCTGTCGCATGGAGCTACAGACTAGATAAAGCTTGGGTCACCCCATCATACTGCCAACACTTGGTGACTACATGGGCCTGTGACTTAAGTGTTTAGTTACTGCAATTTGAAGATTGTTTGATGAAGGAAATTCAATACTTCCTTAGAGTCTGGCACCCTGCCTTGCACATGGCAGTTATCAGTAAATGTCTACTGAATCAAAAATTCTCAAAGCCAGTTCTTTACAAAATTCATGTAGCACTCAAGCCTCATATTCATTTTTTAGTATTCTTCTCTCTTTTTTTTTGGCTGCACTGCATGGCATGTGGGATCTTAGTTCCCTGACCAAGGATGGACCCTGTGGCCCCTGCAGTGGAATTGTGGAATTTTAACCACTGGACTGTGAGAGAAGTCCTGATTTTTTGGTATTATTCTTAAGAATGAAGACTAGGAATGTTCAGAGTCCAAATAGTCAAATTAGCCTCTCTCTTGATTATATACATACATACATATATATATATATATACACACACACACATATATATATGTACACATATATACATTATAGCAGATATAACTATATATACTATGTAGTTGATATATATACTAGAATTATATATAACTGATATAATTATATATAACTGATATAATTATATATAACATATATTATACTAATTATAATTATATGAAAGTAAAAGTGGCTCAGTCGTGTCTGACTCTTTGCGACCCCATGGTCTGTATAGTCCATGGAATTCTCCAGGCCAGAATACTGGAGTGGGTAGCTTTCCCCTTCTCCAGGGGATCTTCCCAACTCAGGGATTGGCCCCAGGTCTCCCATATTGCAGTCGGATTCTTTACCAGCTGAGCCACAAGGGAAGCCCAAGAATACTGGAGTAGGTGGCCTATCCTGTCTCCAGCGGATCCTCCCAACTAAGTTATATATTATAATTATATAGTATGTATAATATTTTTATTTTCTCCACTTTTATTATGTGTTAACAATATACTCAAAATTAGAGACATATATTCACATCATTTTGAAACACTCACGTTTATTATCACTATTCTTTAAATTTTTTTTTGCTAAAAGCAGATACATATCTTGGCTTACCAGCTAGATCTCAGTACTCTGTAAAATGAGGGCAATGTTCTCTATCTGTGAGTTGCTGGCATCTCTGTAACTTGAAAAGGTAGTATTTTTAAAAAGGAAATTACAAAATATGCTTTAAAGGTAATTTTCTAATTTTTTAGTTTCTTCCCAGCTAAGAGGTTGTTTTGAAAATTGGACCTTAAAATAAACAGAGAAACCAACAAAACTGGGTCCTTGTAACATTGGAAAGTAGCCCAAAGACTTTAAACATATCTTAAACATGCATAATGCAGAACAGAGGGCATGTTGATTGTCAGATTCCTATAGAGGATTTTTTTTTTTTTTAGCTATAACTCTTTCCACAAGTGGCATTAGGATTTGGATTTTAAAACACTCCATATTTGCCCTTTCATTCAAGTGTTTTCTTAATGTGATGTACAACTTAAGAAACGCATAACATCAACTAAGACATATATATTACAGGTTAAAAATTTTCTTCAATTCTATGTTTAGTCTTGGGACTGATTAAAATGTGAATACTAATGAACCATGGGCTGTATGTAGATTCAGTCATTGAAAGGGGAGAGAAGGGCATTTGTACAAGAGATCAAGCATAAGCCGAAATAGTAACTTTGACCAGAGGCCATGTAAGCCACATAACAAACATCTCCCCCCCCCCCAAATCCTCTTACATTCCCAAACAGCAGAAAGTGTAGCTTGTACAGTCTGTTCAAAAATGTTAACTTGAAATTTGAATCTGGGTTTGTTATCTTTTAAAAGTCTGAAAAAATGAATTTGAGGGTATTTTCTTATATGTCTGATCCAGAATCCTAAAATATAGAATACTATTACTAAAGAAAGAATTCTATTAACTTAATAACAGCCATGCTGTAGGAAAGGACAAAATGGGAATGAACTTTGCTTACTCCTTAATATGAGGACTCAGACTTAGACCAAACTCCTTGCATGTGAGCTAAATTCAAATGAGAAAAATCCATTTTGCTAAAAGGACTAAATACCAAAGAACTCATAAAACTAATGATTTTTTAAAAAATTTTATTGGCATACAACTGCTGATAGTAGTCTCTTATGATCCTTTGTATTTCTGTGTTGTCTGTTGTGATCTCTCCATTTTCATTTCTAATTTTATTGATTTCATTTTTCTCTCTTTGCTTCTTGATGAGTCTGGCTAATGGTTTGTCAATTTTATTTATCCTTTCAAAGAACCAGCTTTTGGCTTTGTTGATTTTTGCTATGGTCTCTTTTGTTTCTTTTGCATTTATTTCTGCCCTAATTTTTAAGATTTCTTTCCTTCTACTAACTCTGGGGTTCATGTATACTGTCATGTAAGAATTGAATCGCCAGTCCATGTCTGACGTAGGGTGCAGCTTGCTTGGGGCTGGTGCATGGGGATGACCCAGAGAGATGTTATGGGGAGGGAGGTGGGAGGGGGGTTCATGTTTGGGAACGCATGTAAGAATTAAAGATTTTAAAATTAAATAAATAAATAAATAAATAAATAAATAAATAAATTTAACTCAATTGCCAAAAATGCAGGACATTTAAACTTGCTAAAGGCATTTTCAGGGCAAGGAGTAAAATTTGGGGCATATGAGCTAAGCCTTCCTTGGCTTATGGGTGAAAATCCTCTTTGGTGGCAGCTATCATAATAGCTAGAGCTCACCAGGTCTGCTGGGTAAAAATTTCTGAGTTTATTTCCTCTGTACCCACAAAAGTCTTTGTTTAAACAGCAATTTGGAGTGGCAGCTTAAAAAATGGAGAATATTCAGCTGACTCTTTTTGGTCACATATTATATTTTACAAATGAAATGAATTATTTAGTTATTTATACCTTGATGACACACTATCACTCTGTTTCATTATTTGTCTTTTGAACTCAGTTATGTTTGCCATTTAGAGGCTAAAAAAGTATTTTCTACAAACAGACTTGCACCAAGCACTATGGTCCTTGTAGCATCCAGCACAAGGCTACATGAAGGTCTTTAGCACCTTATAAGTCTTTAAAGCTTCTATAACTAAATCAATCCACACTATACAGACTCATATTGTGTTCCATTACAAAGAAACAAAATGTATTACTGGGAGAAAGGCCATATGCAAAGTGAGAGGGACAAACTCTCTAAAATTGCAAGTTTCTGTATCATTTATGTGGATCAGGAATTGCTTAGAACTAAAAAGGTGTGATGTTAACAATAATATTACTGGTTGCAAGAGTAATAAATGGCTTTTGCTTAAAAAGACTCATTTGGACATTGACATTGCTGTATTCCACAAACACTAAAGTCAAACATTTGGGAGATTGTTTTAAAATTTAATGCTGGATGATCTTTTGACCAAACATAGGATCAGAGCCACTCCAGCAAAAGTATTTTATTGAAGCCCGGGGACAGACTGTAGGGAAACAGGCTTTCCAGGAGCCTGGGAAGATGGATACAAAGAATGTCCATGGAAAACTTCACACTCTGTATTTTCCTTTAAATGAGCACAGGGTCTTGCTGATGCTGAGTTTCCTCAAGAATCATTTGCCCATCTACCCTCCAGGTTGTCTTTTAATGGTCTAGGATTGTTGTTGTTTTTCCTTCACTAAGTTGTACCTGACTCTTTGCTGCCTTATGGACTGCAGCACTCCAGGCTTCCCTCCCCTTCACTATCTCCCAAAGTTTGCTCAAACTCATGTCCATTGAGTTGGTGATGCTATCTAACCACCTCATCCTCTATCTCCCCCTTCTCCTCCTGCCTTCAATCTTTCCCAGCATCAGTGTCTTTTCCAATGAGTCGACTCTTCACATCAAGTAGTCAAGGTATTGGAGCTTCAGCATCCGTCCTTCCAAAGAACATTCAGGGTTGATTTTCTTTAGGTTTGACTGGTTTGAGCTCCTTGCTGTCCAAGGGACTCTCAAGAGTCTTTTCCAGCACAAATTGAAAGCATCAGTCCTTTGGGGGCACAGCCTTCTTTATGGTCCAACTCTTATATCTGCACATGATTACTGGAAAAATTGTAGTTTTGACTGTAGTTTTGACTTTGTTGGCAAAGTGTTGTCTCTGCTTTTCTTAGGATAGCTCTAAATATTTCCCTCTAAAAGCATAACTCTTCTTCAATGGTACTGTGGTGTGGTTTATTAAAAAATGAGTTTCTCAAGTCAAAAAAGAAATCAAACTAAACACTTCAATTTTGCATGTTCAGTGTCACCTGAAGCTTCCAAGGGGTGCTGGGGTGGAGACTGGAAGGACAGAGTTACAACGTATCTGAACTGCCTTTGTCCTGTTTGGCCAACTTGTTTACAAGATGATTCTATGTTCTTCCCTAAATACAATAGGTGTTTAACTTAATCATATTGTGTGTATCTGCATATACCCATGTACACTCAAATACATTTGGTTTCTTCCAACAGTTGCACTGAAATCTGCAACTGTCATTCAGAACCTCATGTGTGCAGCATGAATGAGGTCTAACATTTGAACATATGGCGAGATTGAGGGGAGAGAGGGATGATGGGATCAATGTGAGGAAATAAATGTATCAGAAAAGCACAAGAATATTATACTGAATTCGACTAAAAGGAGGGTTCTGTTTTGAATAATGATGACCAACCAAACCAACATTATTGACCAACATTATTACATCTGCCATAGAGCCACGAGAACAAAGAAAAGAGAGAGAAGACAATAGCAATAAAATGAAGGAAGGTGGATAACAAATGAATAAATGTTAACTGACTTAAGAGGCTCACTTTAGCTGAATTCTAAGCCAGCAGTAGGACGGCCAAGAAACAAACCATTTTGCACCCTAGAATTTCCTAAAGAGCTCAGGGATTTGTGGCATATGTAGATGAGGCAGATAAGGTAAGGCTAAAAACAGGAGGTTTCATTAGAAATCTGTATAAGAAGTTAGATCTCAAACTGTCCCTCCACTGCAAACAGAAAAGAGACAGATCTTACCTCATCCTAGCAAAAGACTGAAGTTTTATTCATTTTAGTAGATGAGAAGGATAGCAAGTTTCTGAACTTGGGGACATCAAATACAGCAGATGAAAGAGATACTATAATGCACATAAGGAGAATAAAGGATTCTTTACACACTAAATATCGATGCTAGCTTTCTTTTCACAATCAGATTTCCAAATGCTGGAAAGAGGGGATAGGGTCCTCTCTTGAGAATCTGACCAGTTCAAGGGGGAAAATATATTATCACTGGAGATTTCCTAATGAAATAGACCACATAGATCATCTTATATAATGCTTCCACAGTTGAAAAACCTAATCACATGAACAAAGATTTATAATGTATTCAGACAGTCAAGGGTCATCAGATATGAGAAATATGAAACAAAGTAAACAAAAAAAAAAAACAAAAAAAAAGTAGGGTACAAACTTTCCAGGGAGAGGAAAGCTTTTATAAAGGATATATAGTCACAGAGAGGTAAGATACTATTTCCATAAAACAAGAATGCAATGATATGAGAAAAGAACGTTCAGAATACAAAAAGAGTTGAAGAGCTATTGGAAATAAAACTAAAATTCAATAAAAGATTAGGAATATAAAGTTGAGAAAATCTCAGAAAAGAAGGCAAAATGTGTGAGATTAAAAATCAGAGAAAATAAGTAAAGGACCAGTTTCAGTTCAGTTCAGTTCAGTTCAGTTCAGTTGCTCAGTCATGTCTGACTCTTTGCGACTCCATGAATCGCAGCATGCCAGGCCTCCGTGTCCATCACCAACTCCTGGAGTTTACCCAAACTCATGTCCATTGAGTCGGTGATGCCATCCAGCTATCTCATCCTCTGTCATCCCCTTCTCCTCCTGCCTCCAATCCCTCCCAGCATCAGGATCTTTTCCAATGAGACAACTCTTCACATGAGGTGGCCAGAGTATTGGAGTTTCAGCTTCAGCATCAGTCCTTCCAATGAACACCCAGGACTGATCTCCTTTAGGATGGACTGGTTGGATCTCCTTGCAGTCCAAGGGACTCTCAAGAGTCTTCTCCAACACCACAGTTCAAAAGCATTAGTTCTTCGGCACTCAGGTTTCTTCACAGTTCAACTCTCACATCCATACATGACCACTGGAAAAACCATAGACTTGACTAGACAGACCTTTGTTGGCAAAGTAATGTCTGCTTTTTAATATGCTATCTAGGTTAGAAGGTCCAAATTTGAATAAGCTAAGTTACTTTTGTAGAAGGAAATTGAAGTAATTTAAATCATTTGCTGAGATATTCTAATGAGTTCTTAAGTTTTACAAACTGTTCCTTTTAAAAGTTTTAGTTGTTTTTCATACTTATAGCTTAATTTTGTAAAAGTTGCAGAGGAATGTACATAGTTTAAGAGGCAAATAGTTCTATAAGGCTTACAGAGAAGAGTAATAGCAGTCTCTCTTTTGCATTCCTGTCTTCCACAAACACAGGGCACATAAAAAAAAGATGAGAAGACATCATCAACAAAATAATTCCAGGACATTTCTCAAAATTGAAAGACTTGAATTTCCAGTTTAAAAGACCTCATCACAAAAGAGAAAACTAGATCCACATCAAGGCAGAGTTTTAATCACTTGAGACAAAGAAAACATCTCTCCAGAGAAAAAGAGAAGGAAAAAAATTCCTTCATATAAAGGATCATGAATCATTATGGCATTTTATTTTTCCACAGCAATGCTGGAAGCTACAAAACAAGGGAACAATGCCATCAAAGCTTGAAGGAAAAAATAATTTTCCAACAAAAATTCTACATTCAGTGAAACTAGGAAATAAGTATGAGGGCAAAGTAAAACACCTATAGTCTTAAAAGTTTTATCTCTCATGCCCTCTTTCTTGGTAAACTACTGGAGGATGTGCTCATCAAAAAAACGAAACAAAACAATAAAATACAAAAGAGGAAGATACAAGAAAAAGCAATAGGAGAACCAAATCAAGAAGACAAAAAAGCATATCTAAGATGGTATGAAGGGAGACTCTAGGATGATGGTTTTCAGCAGATATAAGGAGCAAGCTGTCTATATTTAAGCAGATGGTGGGAGAGATTCCTCTGGAAAAAAAATAAACTGAAAGAAGAGCTAATATACTCAAACTTATTGAGAGGAAGGTTAGAGAAGAGTCTGAGGGTGAAGTGTTTCTAGGTACATAGAAAACAAAACAAACAAAAGAGAGAGGAAAATTATTTATTCCGGGGGGGAAAAAGTTATGCAGTAACAAAAAAGGTAGTCATTTATATACCTCATGGCTTGTCTGTGACTATCTTTTATTACAAAGCCATAATTATTCAACACTGTATTTTCTTTCAGGTGAGATTTCTATTAATATATGAATGGTAAAGAATCTGCCATCTCTAGAGATTTAAGAAAATCAGAGATACTAAGGAAACATTTCATGCAAAGATGGGCACATTAAAGGACAGAAATGTATGGAACTAACAGAAGCGGAAGATATTAAGAAGAGGTGGCAACAATACACAGAAGAATAATACAAAAAAGTTCTTCATGACCCAGATAACCATGATGGTGTGATCACTCACCTAGAGTCAGACATCCTGGAATGTGAAGTCAAGTGGGCCTTAGAAAGCATCAATAAGAACAAAACTAGTGGAGGTGATGGAATTCCAGTTAAGCTATTTCAAATCCTAAAAGATGATGCTGTGAAAGTGCTGCACTCAATATGCCAGCAAATTTGTAAACTCAGCAGTGGCCATAGGACTGGAAAAGGTCAGTTTTCATTCCAATTCCAAAGAAAGGCAATGCCAAAAAATGCTTAAACTACCACACAATTGCACTCATCTCACACGCTAGTAAAGTAATGCTCAAAATTCTCCAAGCCAAGCTTCAACAGTAAATGAACCATGAACATCCAGATATTCAAGCTGGTTTTAGAAAAGGCAGAGGAACCAGAGATCAAATTGCCAACATCCACTGGATCATGAAAAAAGCAAGAGAGTTCCAGAAAAACATCTACTTCTGCTTTATTGACTATGCCAAATCCTTTGACTGTGTGAATCACAATAAACTGTGGAAAATTCTAAAAAAGATGGGACTACCAGACCACCTGACTTGCCTCTTGAGCAATGTGTATGCAGGTCAAGAAGCAACAGTTAGAACTGGACATGGAACAACAGACAGGTTCTAAATAGGAAAAGGGAGTATGTCAAGGCTGGATATTGTCACTGTGCTTATTTAACATATGTAGAGTATATCATAAGAAATGCTGGGCTGGAGGAAGCATGAGCTGGAATCAAGATTGCCGGGAGAAATATCAATAACCTCAGATATGCAGATGACACCTCCCTTATGGCAGAAGTGAAGAAGAACTAAAGAGACTCTTGATGAAAGTGAAAGAGGAGAGTGAAAAAGTTGGCTTAAAATTCAAAATTCAGAAAACTAAGACACTTCATGGCATATAAACAGTGAAACAATGGAAACTGTGAGAGACTTTATTTTTGGACTCTAAAATCACTGCAGGTGGTGATTGCAGCCAAGAGCTTAAAAGACGCTTGCTCCTTGGAAGAAAAGTTATGACCAACCTAGACAGCATATTAAAAGCAGAGACATTACTTTGCCAACAAAGGTCCATCTAGTCAAGGCTATGGTTTTTCCAGTAGTCATGTATAGATGTGAGAGTTGGACTATAAAGAAAGCTGAGTGCCAAAGAATTGATGCTGTTGAACTGTTGTGTTGGAGAAGACTCTTGAGAGTCCCTTGGACTGCAAGGAGATCCAACCAGTCCATCCTAAAGGAGATCAGTCCTGGGTGTTCATTGGAAGGACTGATGCTAAAGCTGAAGCTCCAATACTTTGGGCCCCTGATATGAAGAACTGACTCACTGGAAAAGACTGTGATGCTGGGAAAGATTGAAGGCAGGAGGAGAAGGGGATGACAGAGGATGAGATGACTCGATGGCATCGCTCATTCGATGGAAATGAGTTTGAGCAAGCTCTGGTAGTTGGTGATGGACAGGGAAGCTTGGAGTGCTGGAGTCCATGGGGTCACAAAGAGGTGTACAAGACTGAGTGACTGAACTAAAGTATGAACGGAATATCTACATGATCTGCAGTGATGTCTCCTTTCATTTTTCATATAATTTGTGGCTTTATTTATTTTAATTGGAGGCAAATTACTTCACAATATTGTGGAGGTTTTTGCCATGCATTCACATGAATCAGCCATGAGTGTACATGTGTCCCCCATCCTGAACCCCCCTCCCACCTCTCTACCCATCCCATCCCTCTGGGTCATCCCAGTGCACTGGCCCTGAGCACCCTGTTTCATGTATGGTAATATACATGTTTCAATGCTATTCTCTCAAATCATCCCACCCTCACCTTCTCCCACAGAGTCCAAAAGTCTGTTCTTTATATCTGTGTCTCTTTTGCTGTCTTGCATATAGGCTCATCATTACCATCTTTCTAAATTCCATATATATGCATTAATATATTATATTGGTGTTTTTCTTTCTGACTTACTTCACTTTGTATAATAGGCTCCAGTTTCATCCACCTTATTAGAACTGACTCAAATGCATTCTTTTTAATAGCTGAGTAATATTCCATTGTGTATATGTACCACTGCTTTCTTTTTTTTTTTAAATTTTATTTATTTATTTATTTTTTAAATTTAAAAATCTTTAATTCTTACATGCGTTCCCAAACATGAACCCCCCTCCCACCTCCCTCCCCATAACATCTCTCTGGGTCATCCCCATGCACCAGCTCCAAGCATGCTGTATCCTGCATCAGACATAGACTGGCGATTCAATTCTTACATGATAGTATACATGTTAGAATGTCATTCTCCCAAATCATCCCACCCTCTCCCTCCCTCTGAGTCCAAAAGTCCATTATACACATCTGTGTCTCTTTCCCTGTCTTGCATACAGTGTCGTCATTGCCATCTTCCTAAATTCCATATATATGTGTTAGTATACTGTATTGGTGTTTTTCTTTCTGGCTTACTTCACTCTGTATAATCGGCTCCAGTTTCATCCATCTCATCAGAACTGATTCAAATGAATTCTTTTTCACGGCTGAGTAATACTCCATTGTGTATATGTACCACAGCTTTCTTATCCATTCATCTGCTGATGGACATCTAGGTTGTTTCCATGTCCTAGCTATTATAAACAGTGCTGCGATGAACATTGGGGTACATGTGTCTCTTTCAATTCTGGTTTCCTCAGTGTGTATGCCCAGAAGTGGGATTGCTGGGTCATAAGGTAGTTCTATTTGCAATTTTTTAAGGAATCTCCACACTGTTCTCCATAGTGGCTGTACTAGTTTGCATTCCCACCAACAGTGTAAGAGGGTTCCCTTTTCTCCACACCCTCTCCAGCATTTATCACTTGCAGATTTTTGGATCACAGCCATTCTGACTGGTGTGAAGTGGTACCTCATTGTGGTTTTGATTTGCATTTCTCTAATAATGAGTGATGTTGAGCATCTTTTCATGTGTTTGTTAGCCATCCGTATGTCTTCTTTGGAGAAATGTCTATTTAGTTCTTTGGCCCATTTTTTGATTGGGTCGTTTATTTTTCTGGAATTGAGCTGCAGAAGTTGTTTGTATATTTTTGAGATTAGTTGTTTGTCAGTTGCTTCATTTGCTATTATTTTCTCCCATTCAGAAGGCTGTCTTTTCACTTTGCTTATATTTTCCTTTGTTGTGCAGAAGCTTTTAATTTTAATTAGATCCCATTTGTTTATTTTTGCTTTTATTTCTAGAATTCTGGGAGGTGGATCATAGAGGATCCTGCTGTGATTTATGTCGGAGAGTGTTTTGCCTATGTTCTCCTCTAGGAGTTTTATAGTTTCTGGTCTTACATTTAGATCTTTAATCCATTTTGAGTTTATTTTTGTGTGTGGTGTTAGAAAGTGATCTAGTTTCATTCTTTTACAAGTGGTTGACCAGTTTTCCCAGCACCACTTGTTAAAGAGATTGTCTTTACTCCATTGTATATTCTTGCCTCCTTTGTCAAAGATAAGGTGTCCATATGTGTGTGGATTTATCTCTGGGCTTTCTATTTTGTTCCATTGATCTATATGTCTGTCTTTGTGCCAGTACCATACTGTCTTGATGACTGTGGCTTTGTAGTAGAGCCTGAAGTCAGGCAAGTTGATTCCTCCAGTTCCTTTCTTCTTTCTCAAGATTGCTTTGGCTATTCAAGGTTTTTTGTATTTCCATACAAATCTTGAAATTATTTGTTCTAGTTCTGTGAAAAATGTGGCTGGTAGCTTGACAGGGATTGCATTGAATTTGTAAATTGCTTTGGGTAGTATACTCATTTTCACTATATTGATTCTTCCGATCCATGAACATGGTATATTTCTCCATCTATTAGTGTCCTCTTTGATTTCTTTCATCAGTGTTTTATAGTTTTCTATATATAGGTCTTTAGTTTCTTTAGGTAGATATATTCCTAAGTATTTTATTCTTTTCATTGCAATGGTGAATGGAATTGTTTCCTTAATTTCTTTTCTACTTTCTCATTATTAGTGTATAGGAATGCAAGGGATTTCTGTGTGTTGATTTTATATCCTGCAACTTTACTATATTCATTGATTAGCTCTAGTAATTTTCTGGTGGAGTCTTTAGGGTTTTCCATGTAGAGGATCATGTCATCTGCAAACAGTGAGAGTTTTACTTCTTCTTTTCCAATTTGGATTCCTTTTATTTCTTTTTCTGCTCTAATTGCTGTGGCCAAAACTTCCAGAACTATGTTGAATAGTAGCGGTGAAAGCGGACACCCTTGTCTTGTTCCTGACTTTAGCGGAAATGCTTTCAATTTTTCACCATTGAGGATAATGTTTGCTGTGGGTTTGTCATAGATAGCTTTTATTATGTTGAGGTATGTTCCTTCTATTCCTGCTTTCTGGAGAGTTTTTATCATAAATGGATGTTGAATTTTGTCAAAGGCCTTCTCTGCATCTATTGAGATAATCATATGGCTTTTATTTTTCAATTTGTTAATGTGGTGAATTACATTGATTGATTTGCGGATATTGAAGAATCCTTGCATCCCTGGGATAAAGCCCACTTGGTCATGGTGTATGATCTTTTTAATGTGTTGTTGGATTCTGATTGCTAGAATTTTGTTGAGGATTTTTGCATCTATGTTCATCAGTGATATTGGCCTGTAGTTTTCTTTTTTTGTGACATCTTTGTCAGGTGTTGGTATTAGGGTGATGGTGGCCTCATAGAATGAGTTTGGAAGTTTACCTTCCTCTGCAATTTTCTGGAAGAGTTTGAGGAGGATAGGTGTTAGCTCTTCTCGAAATTTTTGGTAGAATTCAGCTGTGAAGCCGTCTGGACCTGGGCTTTTGTTTGCTGGAAGATTTCTGATTACAGTTTCAATTTCCATGCTTGTGATGGGTCTGTTAAGATTTTCTATTTCTTCAAACGCTTTACAGACAAGCAAAAAGCTGAGAGAATTCAGTACCACTGCTTTCTTATCCACTCATCTGCTGATGGACATCTAGGTTGCTTCCATGTCCTAGCTATTGTAAAGAGTGCTGCGATGAACACTGGGGGACATGTGTCTCTTTCAATTCTGGTTTCCTTGGTGTGTATGCCCAGCAGTGGGATTGCTCAGTCATGTGGCAGTTCTATTTCCAGTTTTTTAAGGAATTTCCACACTGTTCTCCAGAGTGGCTGTACTTGTTTGCATTCCCACCAACAGTGTAAGAGGGTTCCCTTTTCTCCATACCCTCTCCAGCATTTATTGTTTGCAGACTTTTTGATAGTAGCCATTCTGACTGGTGTGAGATGGTACCTCTTTGTGGTTTTGATTTGCATTTCTCTGATAATGAGTGATGTTGAGGCATCTTTCCATGTATTTGTTAGCCATCTGTATGTCTTCTTTGGAGAAATGTCTGCTTAGTTCTTTGGCCCATTTTTTGTTTGGGTCGTTTATTTTTCTGGAATTGCCCTGCATGAGCTGCTTGTATATTTTTGAGATTAATTCTTTGTCAGGTGCTTCATTTGCTACTATTTTCTCCCATTCTGAAAGCTGTCTTTTCACCTTGCTTATAGTTTCCTTGGTTGTGGAAAAGCTTTTAAGTTTAATTAGGTCCTATTTGCTTATTTTTGCTTTTATTTCCATTATTCTGGGAGATGAGTCATAGAGGATCCTGCTGTGATTTATGTCAGAGAGAGTTCTGCCTATGTTTTCCTGTAAGAGTTTTATAGTTTCTGGTCTTACATTTAGATCTTTAATCCATTTTGAGTTTATTTTGGTGTATGGTGTTAGAAAGTGTTCTAGTTTCATTCTTTTACAAGTGGTTGACCAGTTTTCCAGCACCACTTGTTAAAGAGATTGTCTTTTCTCCATTGTATATTCTTGCCTCCTTTGTCAAAGATAAGGTGTCCATAGGTGTGTTGATTTATCTCTGGGCTTTCTATTTTGTTCCATTGATCTACAGTTCTGTCTTTGTGCCAGTACCATACTGGTCTTGGTGACTGTAGCTTTGTAGTATAGTCTGAAGACAGGCAGGTCGAATCCTCGTTTCATTCTTCTTTCTCAAAGATTATTTTGGCTATTCGAGGTTTTTTTGGCATTTCCATACAAATTGTGAAATTATTTGTCCTAGTTCTGTGAAAAATACCGTTGGTAGCTTGATAGGGATTGCATTGAATCTATGATTGCTTTGGGTAGTATGCTAATTTTCACAATATCAATTCTTCCAATCCATGAACATGGTATATTTCTCCATCTATTTGTGTCATCTTTGATTTCTTTCATCAGTGTTTAATAGCTTTTTATATCTAGGTATTTTGTTTCTTTAGGTAGATTTATTCCTAAGTATTTTATTTTTTTCATTTCAATCGTGAATGTAATTATTTCCTTAATTTCTCTGTTTTCTTATTGTTAGTGTATAGAAATGCAATGGATTTCTGTGTGTTAATTTTATACCCTGCAACTTTACTATATTCATTGATTAGCTTTAGTAATTTTCTGGTGCTCTCTTTGTTTGATCTATCTAGCTGGAGGTTTTCCCATTTTAGTGGTCTTTCAAAAGCTAGATTTTGGTGTAATTGTATTGTTTGTCCATTTTCTATTGTATTACCTTCTTCTCTTTCTTTCATTTCTAGCTATCTACTTATTATGGATTTACCTTGCTCTTCTTTTTCTAGCTTCTTAGGTAGAATTTTAAGATAAACTGACATTGGGCCATCATCTTTTCTTTTTTTTTTCTTTTTCTTTTTTTTTTTTTAAGATTTAAAATGTTTTTTTTTTTTTTTAAATTTTAAAATCTTTAATTCTTACATGCGTTCCCAAACATGAAACCCCCCTCCCACCTCCCTCCCCATAACATCTCTCTGGGTCATCCCCATGCACCAGCTCCAAGCATGCTGTATCCTGCATCAGACATAGACTGGCGATTCAATTCTTACATGATAGTATACATGTTAGAATGTCGTTCTCCCAAATCATCCCACCCTCTCCCTCTCCCTCTGAGTCCAAAAGTCCATTATACACATCTGTGTCAATATAAATATTTAAAACTATACATTTCTAACTCAACATTGCTTTTAACTGTATCCACACTTTTAAAATATTTATTTATTTGGCTGCATCCAGTCTTCGTAATGGCACATGGGATCTTTTTTGGCAGAATGTATGAACTTTTGTTGCAGCATGGCGTATCTTTCAATGCAGCACACAGGATTTTTCATTGTGTTGTGCAGGTTTCTCTCCAGCTGTACCATGTGGGCTCGAGAGCATGCAGGCTCAGTATTTGTGGCATGCAGGCTTAGTTGTCCCGTGGCATGTGGAATCTTAGTTCCTCGACCAAGGATTGAACCCAGGTCCTCTGCATTGGAAGGCAGATTCTTAACCATGGAAATCTTCCCATAAATTTGATACACTATATTTTTATTTTTATTAATCTCAAAATTTTTTAATTTCCTTTTTATCCCTGGATTACTTAGATGAGTATTAATTTCCAAATACTTGGTGTTTTTCCAAATACCTCTTGTTTATTTCAAATGTAATTTTGTCATACCAGAAAACACACTCTATATGCTTTCAACTCTTTAAAATATACGGAAACATGTTTTATGGCCCAGAATATGGTCTATCTTGGTGAATGTTCCATGTGTATTTGGAAAGAATGTGTATTATGATTGTTGAATGGAATATTCTACAAATGTCAATTTAGGTTAAGTTGGTTGATAGTGTTATCCAAGTTTTTATATCCTCATTAATTTTTTGTATTCTCGTCCTATCAATTACTGAAAGAAAAATGTTTGGAAACAAATCAAGAAAAAAAAAAAGTGAAAAGACACAAATTCTTTGGAATATACAAATATAAAAACTGATTCAAGAACGCAGAAAATCTTGACTGGGTAGCTATTAAAGAAATTAACTTCTTAACTTAAAACCTTCCATAAAGAAAATTCCAGTCTCAGATTACTTCAGTAGTGAATTTTATCAAATATTTTAAAACATAAATAGTACTAATCTTATACAAACTATTTAAGAAATTAAAAGAAGAAATACTTCCCAACTCATTTTATGAGGTCAGCATAATCCTGATGTGAAAGTCAGAAAAGAAAAATAAAACTATAGACCAATATCCCTCATGAACATATTTGCAGACATTGCCAACAAAATACTAATAAGGATTATGCCTTTTGACCAAGTAGAGTGTATATAGCAGGAATGCAAAGTTGATGTAATATTTGAAAAATCATTCAATGTAACTCATCTTACAGACTAAAAATGATAGGCCATATAATCATCTTAATATATGGAAAAAAAAAGAGAAAAAGTATCCTTGTTCTCACAAACATGTATTCAACATTGTACTTGAAGTCTTACCCAGGGTAATAGGTCAAGAAATAAAGATATATATATAAAAGCAAAACTATCATTATGTGCTAACAACATGGTCATTGTTGTTATTTTAAAAAATCCTGAGATTATCTACAAAAAGCTACAAGAATACTGAATTGAACTGAATGTTTGTGTCACCCACAACACTAAAATTCATACTGAAATCTTAATCCCCAATGTGATAGTATTAGAAGGTGGGACCTTTGGGAGGTGGTCAGGTCATGTGTGTAGAGCCTTGAGCAAGGAGATTAGCGCCCTTATAAAAGTGACCTAGAAAGCTCCCTAATCCCCTTCCAACATGTGAGGACACAGCAAACAAGGAAGCAGACCTTCATCACACCAAATCTGCCAATGCCTTGATCTTGGATTTCTCAGCCTCTAGAACTGTAAGAAGTAAGAAATTGATTTCTTACATATGTATAGCTGAGTCACTTTGCTGTACAGTGGAAATTAACATAACATTAAACCAACTATAAATCAATAAATTTAAATATACATATACTAATATATATATATATGGAATAAATTTTATTCTGTTTATAAACCACACAGTCTATGGTATTGTTATAGCAGCCCAGACAGACTAGGACAGATGTGTAAGTTTAGTAATGTCACAGGAAATGAGGTAAATATACAAAAACAAATTGTATTTTATATATTTAGATAGTAGAATTGGAAACCAATATTAAGAAGACCAATTTCAGGACTTCCCTGGTGGCATAGTGGTTAAGACTTTGCCTGCCAATGCATGGGACATGGGTTTGATCCCTGGTCCAGAAGATTCCACATGCTGTGAAGCAACTAGGCTCATGTACTACCACTGCTGAGCCTGCATTCTCGAGCCATAAGCCACAGCTACTGAAGCCCATATGCCTAGAGCCCACATGCTGCAACTACTGAAGCCTGCATGCCAAGAGCCTGTAGAGCCTGTGCTCCATAATGAGAAGCCACCACCACGAGAAGCCTGCAGACCAAAACAAATAGTACCTGCTCCTCACAACTAGGAAAAGCTCGTGCAGACAAGGACCCAGAGCAGCCAAAAACAATAAATAAAAATGATAAAAACATAGCTATTTTTATAAAAAGACCAGTTGCAATAGCACTGATAAAATATAAAATTTTTGGAATAAATTTAACAAAATATGGACAAGATCACTACTCTTGCAGAGTGAATCATTGCTGAGAAAAAATTTTAAAGCCCTAAAGGAAATATCTGTACCATGTTCATGCATCAAAAAAAAAAAACCTCAACATTGTTAAGATAACAATTCTCCCAAATATATCTACAGATTTTATGAAATCTCAATCAAAATTCCACTTGGTTGTTTGTAGAAAACAAAAAGATGATTCTAAAGTTGTATGGAAATGCAAAGGGTCTAAAGTAACAAATAAGATTTGAAGAATAAAGTTGATGGACAAAAACTACTGATTTTAAGTCTTACAATAAAGCTTCTGCTCTCAAGACACAGTGATACTGACATGAAGATAGAATATACTTAACAGAAAAGAATAGAAATAGACCCACACATGTATGGTTAATTGATTGTCTAAAATGTGGACAATGTAATTAAATAGGGATAAAATAGGCTTCTCAGCAAATGGTGCTCAAATAGGAAATCTACATGGAAAAAGAATTGATATCTTTACTACAAGCCATATATAAAATTAACTTGAAAAGGATCATAAACCTAAATACAAAAGCTAAAATTATGAATATTCTGCAAGGAAATACAACAAAAATATTTTCCTAACTGTAGGGTAGGCAAAGATTTCTTCATAAGCCATTAAAACACAGTCGTTTAAAAAGGAAAATGTATAAATCAGATGTTACAATTTAAAAAGTTCTTTCAACAATAATACTCCAGAAAATGAAAAGGCATGCAACAGAGTCAGACTGGGATAAAATATTAGCAAAACAGGTATCTATAAAAGATATATACCAGAATATATAAAGAACTCTTAAAAATACTGAGAAGACAAATAAAATGAGCAAAAGATATTTAACAAAAATATATATGAATGGCAGATAACACATGAAAATAAAGTAACATCTTTAGTCATTAGAAAAGTATAATTTAAAACCATAAGAAATACTTCTGTCAGTGTAACCATAATGAAATAAAACCCGTAAGTGTAGCTGAAATTTAAAAAGGACTGCCAACTCTAAGGTTAGCAAGGATATAAAGCTAATGTAATTCATAAATTGTAAAATTAAAAATACAACTACCTATGACTTATAGCTATTTTCCCAAGAGAAAAGAAAATATATATCCATACAAAGGTTAATATTCATAAAACTGTTTATAAATGGTAAAAAAACTGACAAGAACTCAAATGTCCATCTATAAGTAAATGGATAAATAAATGTGTGATATTCATACAATAGAATACCACTCAGCAATACGGAGGAACAAATTACATATACATGCAAAAAAGCTTAACTCACAGGGCTACATATTGCATAACTCTATTTACATAAATCTTTAGGAAGGGCAACACAATGTACAGTGATAGAAAGCAGATCAGTGTGTGCCTTGAGTATGTGACAAAGATAGGAATTGACTTAAGAGAAGTACAAGGGGGATTTTGGAGGTAATAGGTTTTATGGTTTCCCTGGTAGCTCAGACAGTAAAGAATCTGCCTGCAATGAAGAAGATCCGGGTTCAATCCCTGGGTTGGGAAGATCCCCTGGAGAAAGGAATGGCAACCCACTCCAGTGTTCTTGCTTGGAGAATTCCACAGACAGAGGAGTCTGGTGGGCTACAGTCCATGGGTCTCAGAGTAGGAAACAACTGAGCAACTTACACGCACACTGTGTGTATTCAACACAGAACACTTTGTATCTTGATTGTAATGGTTGTTAATGGTTATATACATTTATCAAAAATTTTCAAAATATATAATTAAGATGGGCTTCATCTTTAACATATGTAAATTAGATCTCATTAAAGGTGACTTTAAAAAATCAGTGTAATTCACCACATTAACTAAACGAAGAAGACAAAAATTAGATAACCATCTCTAAGGAAAAAAATTTGATAAAATTCACTATCTATTCATCATAAAAATTCTTTTACCACCTTGGAAGAGAAGTAAACTGTCTTAAAAGATGCCCACTCTACAAAGAAACTAAATGTTGAAATCTTTCCCTTTGATACTAAGACAAGGATAAACCTCTATCTACTCTTCTATTCAACATTGTACTATATGTCCTAACCAGTACAATTAGTAAAAAAAATAAGAAGTGTAAAGATTATAAAGAAAATTTATTCACAGATATATTTGTATGTATAGAAAACTTCAAAACCTCAGTGTGTAGCCCAGAACAGCTGGGATTGCGTGGGTCATAAGGTAGTTCTAGTTTGCAATTTTTAAGGATCTCCACACTGTTTCTCCATAGTGGCTGGTACTAGTTTGCATTCCACCAACAGTGTAAGAGGGTTCCCTTATTCTCCCACACCCTCTCCCAGCATTTATCATCACTTGCAATTTTTGATCACAGCCATTCCTGACTGGTGTGAAGTGGTACCTCCATTGTGGTTTTGATTTGCATCTCTAATAATGGAGTGATGTGAGTCATCTTTTCATGTGTTTGTTAGCACTCCGATATGTTCTTTGGAGAAATGTCTATTTAGTTCTTTGGCCCATTTTTTCGATTGGGTCGTTTATTTTTCGGAATTGAGCTGCAGAAGTTTGTTTGTATGATTTTTGAGATTAAGTTGTTGTCAGTTGCTTCATTTGCTGATTAATTTTCTCCCATTCAGAAGGCTGTCTTTTTCACTTTGCTTATATTATTTCTTTGTTGGTGCAGAAGCTTTTAATTTTACATTAGATCCCATTTGTATCTATTTTTGCGTTTTATTTCTAGAATTCTGGGAGGTGGATCATAGAGGATCCTGCTGATGATTTGATGTCGGAGAGTGTTTTGCCTATGTTCTCCTCTAGGAGTTTTATAGTTTCTGGTCTTACATTTAGATCTTTAAATCATTTTGAGTTTATTTTTGTGTGTGGTGTTAGAAAGTGATCTAGTTTTTCATTCTTTTACAATGTGGTTGACCAGTTTCTCCCAGCACCACTTGTTAAAGAGATGTTCTTTACCTCCATTAGTATATTCTTGCCTCTTCTGTCAAAGATAATGGTGTCCATATGTGTGTGGATTTATCTCTGCGCCTTTCCTATTTTGTCATTGAACTATATGTCTGTCTTCTGTGCCAGTACCATACTGTCTTGATGACTGGGGCTTTGGTAGTAGAGCGCTGAGTCAGGCAAGTTGTTCCTCCAGTTCCTTTCTTCTTTCTCAAGATTGCTTTGCTATTCAAGGTTTTTTTGTATTATCCATACAAATCTTGAAATTTTTTTCTAGTTCTGTGAAAAATGTGGCTGGTAGCTTGACAGGGATTGCATTGAATGTGTAAATTGCTTTTGGGTAGTTACTCATTTTCACTATATTCGATTCTTCCGATCCCAATGAACATGGTAATATCTTCTCCATCTATTAGTGTCCTCTTTGATTTCTTTCATCAGTGTATTTATAGAGTTTTCTATTAATATAGGTCTTTAGTTTCTTGGTAGATATATTCCTAAGTATTTATTCTTTCATTGCAATGAGTGAATGGATATTGTTTTCCTTAATTTGGCTTTTCTACTTTTTCATTATTAGTGTATAGAAATGCAAGGGATTTCTGATTGTTTGATTTTAATCCTGCCAACTTTACTATATTCAATTGATTAGCTCTATAATTTTCTGAAGTGGAGTCTTGAGGTTTTCCATGTAGAGGATCATGTCATCTGCAAACAGAATGAGAGTTTTACTCTCTTCTTTTCCAATTTGGATTCCTTTTATTTCTTCTTTTCTGCTCTAATTGCTGTGGCCAAACACTCCAGAACTATGTTGAATAGTAGCCGGTGTTGAAAGCGGAACACCCTTGTCTTCGTTCCTGACTTTAGCGGAAAATTGCTTTCATGTTTCACCCATTGAGGATAATGTTTGCTGTGGTTGTCATAGATATCTTTTATTATGTTGAGGTATGTTCCTTCTATTCCTGCATTTCTGGAGAGTTTCTTTATCATAAATGGAGTTGTTGAATTTTGTCAAAGGCCTTCTCTCATCTATTGAGATACATCATATTGGCTTTTATTTTTCAATTGTTATGTGGCTGATATTACATTGATTGATTTGGCGGATATTGAAGAAATCCTTGCATCCCTGGATAAAGCCCACTTTGCTTCGTCATGGTGTATGATCTTTTTAATGTGTTGTTGGATTCTGCATTGCTAGATTTTGTTGAGGATTTCTGCAGTCTATGTTCATCAGTTGATAATTGGCCTGTAGTTTTCTTTTTTTGGACATCTGTCAGGCTGTGGTATTAGGGTGATGTGCCTCATAGAATGAGTTTGGAAAGTTTACCTTCTCTGCCCAATTTTCTGAAGAGTTTGAGGAGATACGTGTTAGACTCTTCTCTTCGAATTTTTGTAGAATCAGCTGTGAAAGCGTCTGGACTGGGCTTTTGTTTGCTGGAGATTTTCTGATTACAGTTTCCAATTTCCACTGCTTGTGATGGGTCTGTTAAGATTTTCTATTTCTTCCAAACGCTTTACAGACAAGCAAAGCTGAGGAGATTCGAGTACCATGCTTTCTCTATTCCACTCATCTGCTGAGTGGACATCTAGGTTGCCTTCCATGTCCTAGCTATTGTTAAACGAGCTGCTATGCGATGAACACTTGGCGGGACATGGTCTCTTCTCATTCTGGTCCCTTTGGTGTGTATGCCCAGCAGTGGGAATTGCTCAGTCATGTGGGCAGTTCTATTTCGATATTTTAGAGAAAATTTCTCCACAACTGTTCCTCCAGAAGTGGCCTGTACTTGTTTGCATTCGCCACAACAGTGTAAGAGGGTTCCTTTCTCCACTACCCTCTCCAAGATTATTGGTTGCAAGATTTTGATAGTAGCCATTCTGACTGGTGTGAGATGGTACCTCCTTTGTGGTTTGATTTTGCATTTCTCTGATAATGAGTTGATGTTGAGCTCTATTTTCCATGTATTTTTGTTAGCCCATCTGTATGGTCTTGCTTTGGAGAAATGTTCTGCTTAGTTCTTTGGCCCATTTTTTGTTTTGGGTCCGTTTATTTTTTCTGGAATTGCCCTGCAATGAGCTGCTTGTATATTTTTGAGAATTAATTCTTTTGTCAGGTGCTTCATTGCCTACTATTTTCTCCCATTCTAAGCTGTCTTTTCACACTTGCCTTATAGTTTCCTTGTGTTGTGGAAAAAGCTTTTAAGTTTAATTAGGTCCTATTTGCTTATTTTTGCTTTTATTAATTCCATTATTCTGGAGATGAGTCATAGAGGATCCTGCCTGCTGATTTCATGTCAGAGAGAGCTTTCTGCCTATGGTTTTCCTGTAAGAGTTTTTAATAGTTTTCTGGTTCTCTACATTTAGATCTTTAATCCATTGAGTTTATTTTGGTGTATGGTGTTAGAAGTGTTCTTAGTTGCATTCTTTTACAGTGTTGACACAGTTTTTCCCAGCACCATTGTTCAAAGAGATTGTCTTTTCTCCATTGTATATTCTTGCTCCTTTGTCAAGAATAGGTGTCCATAGTGATGTTGAATTTATCTCCTGGGCTTTCCTATTTTGTTCCATTCATCTACAGTTCTGTCTTTGTGCCAGTACCATACTGTCTGGTGACTG
Source organism: Capra hircus (assembly GCF_001704415.2). Taxonomy (NCBI): domain Eukaryota; kingdom Metazoa; phylum Chordata; class Mammalia; order Artiodactyla; family Bovidae; genus Capra; species Capra hircus. The sequence goes on along the minus strand of NW_017189516.1, from coordinate 26,468,326 downwards.
TAGCCTTTGTAGTAGTAGTCTGAGACAGGAGGTCGAATCCTCGTTTCATTTCCTTTCTCAAGATTATTTGGCTATTCGAGGTTTTTGCATTCTCCATACAAGATTGTGAAATTATTTGTCCTAGTTCTTGTGAAAAATACCGTTTGGTAAGCTTGATAGGATTGCCATTGATCTATGATTGCTTTTGGGTAGTACTGCTAATTTTCACAATATCAATTCTTCCAATCCATGAACATTGTATATTTCTCCATCTATTTGTGTCTCTTTGATTTCTTCATCACGTGGTTCTAATAGCTTTTATATCTAGTATTTTGCTTTCTTTTAGGTAGATTTATTTCCTAGTATTTTATTTTTTTCATTTCAATCGTGAATGTAAATTATTCCTTAATTTCTCTGTTTCTTATTGTAGTGTATAGAAATGAATGGATTTCTGTGTGTTAATTTTATCCCTGCAACTTTTAACTATATTCATTGATTAGCTTTAGTAATTTTCTGGTGCTCTCTCTTGTTTGATCCTATCTAGCTGGAGGTTTTCCATTTTAGTGGTCTTTCAAAAAGCTAGATTTTTGGTGTAATTGTATGTTTGTCCATTTTCTATTTGTATTACTCTTTTTCTCTTTTCTTTCATTTCTAGCTATCTTACTTATTATGGATTTACCTTGCTCGTTTCTTTTTCTACTTCTTAGGTAGAATTTTAAGATAAACTGACATTTGGGCCATCATCTTTTCTTTTTTTTCTTTTTCTTTTTTTTTTTTTAAGATTTAAATGTTTTTTTTTTTTTAAATTTTAAAAAATCTTTTAATTCTTCATGCGTTCCCGCAACATGAACCCCCCTCCCACACCTCCCTCCCCATAACATCCTCTCTGGCGTCATCCCCGATGCACCAGCCTCCAAGCATGCTGTATCCTGCCATCAGACATAGACTGGCCGATGTCAATTCTTACATGATAGTATCACATGTTAGAATGTCCGTCTTCTCCCAATTCATCCCACCCTCTCCTCTCCCTCTGAGTCCAAAAGTCCATTATACACATCTGTGTCAAATATAAATATTAAAACTATACACTTTCTAACTGCAACATTGCTTTTAACTGGTATATCCCCACACTTTTAAAATATTTAGTTATTTGGCTGATCCATCTTCGTAATGGGCACATGGGATCTTTTTTTGCGAGTATGAACTTTGTTGCAGGCATGGGCGTATTTTACATGCCAGCACACAGGTTTATTCATTGTGTTTGTGCAGGTTTCTCTCCAGCTGTACCATCGTGGGCTCCGAGAGCATGCCAGGCTCAGTATTTGTGGCATGCAGGCTTAGTTGTCCCGTCTGGCATGTGGAATCCTTAGTTTCCTCGACCAGGATTGAACCCAGGTCTCTGCATTGGAAGGCAGATTTCTATAACCACTGGAAAATCTTTCCCATAAATTATGACTACACTATATTTTTTTTTTTATTATCTCAAAATTTTTAATTTCCTTTTTATTCCCTGGATTACTTGAGATGAGTATTAATTCAAATACTTGGTGTTTTTCAAATACCTCTTGTTTATTTCAAATGTAATTTTTGTATACCAGAAAACACACTCTATATCGCTTTCAACTCTTTAAAAATATACGGAACATGTTTTATGGCCCAGAATATGTCTATCTTGGTGAATGTTCCATGGTGTATTTTGGAAAGATATGGTGTATTATGTTGTCTGATGGAACTATTCTAAAAATGTCAATTTAGGTTAAGTTGGTTGATAGTGCTTATCCAAGTTTTTTATATCCTCATTAATTTGTTGTATTTCTCGTCCGTAGTCAATTAAGCTGAAAGAAAATGTTGGTAAACAAATCAAGAAAAAAAAAGTTGAAAGACACAAATTCTTTGGAATTATAACAAATATAAAACGTGACTTCAAGAACGCAGACAAAATCTTGACTGGTGCTATTAAGAGAAATGAACTTCTTAACTTGAAAAACCTTCCATAAAGAAAATCTACAGTCTCAGATTACTTCAGTAGGTGAATTTTATCAGAATATTGTAAAACATAAATAGTACCTAATCTTATACAAACTATTTAGAAACTTAAAAGAAGAAATACTTCCCAACTGACATTTTATGAGGTCAGCATAATCCTGAATGTGAAACAAGAATGTCAGAAAAAAAACTAAACTATAGACCAATATCCCTCATGAACATATTTGCAGACAATTGCCCAACAAAATACTAATAAGGTTATGCCTTTTTGACCAAGTAGATGTATTACAGGGAATGCAAAGTTGATGTAATGATTGAAAAACTCATTCAAATGTAATCATCTTACAGACTAAAAATGATAGGCCATAAATAATCATCTTAACTATTATGGATAAAAAAAAGAGAAAAAGTATCCCTTTTGGGTTTTCTCACAACATGTATCTCAACCATTGTACTTGAAGTCTTACCCAGGGTAATAGGTCAAGAAATAAAGATATATATATAAAAAGCAAACTATCATGTTGTGCTAAACAACATGGTCATGTTTGTTATTTTTAAAAAATCCTGAGATTATCTACAAAGTACAGAAATGATAATTAACCTGAATGTTTGTGTCACCCACAACACTAAAATTCATACTGAAAATCTTAATCCCAATGTGATAGTATTAGAAGGTGGGACACTTTGGGAGGTGGTCAGTCATGTGTGTAGAGGCCTTGAGCAAGGAGATTAGCGCCCTTTAAAAGTTGACCCTAGAAAGCTCCTAATCCCCCTTCCAACATGTGAGGACACAGCAACAAGGAAGCAGACCTTCATCACACCAAATCTGCCAATGCCTTGAATCTTGGATTTCTTCAGCCTCTAGAACTGTAAGAAGTAAGAAATTGAATTTCTTACAGTATGTATGAGCTGAGTCACTTTGCTTGTACAGTAGGGAATTAACATAAACATTAAAACCAACTATAAATCAATAAATTTAAATACTACACTATATATATATTATCATGGAATAAATTTATTCTGTTTATAAACCAACACAGTCATGGTATTGTTATAGCAGCCCAGGACAGACTAGGACCAGATGTGTAAGTTTAGTAATGTCACAGGAAATGAGGTAAATATACAAAAACAAATTTATTTATATATTTAATAGTAGAATTGGAAACAATTTAGAGAAGGACAATTTCAGGACTTCCCTGGTGGCATGTGGTTAAGGACTTTGCCTGGCCACATGCATGGGACATGGGTTGATCCCCTGGTTCCAGAAGATTCTCACACTGCTGATGAAGCAACTAGGCTCATGAATATATGAATGGTAAAGAATCTGCATCTCTAGAGATTTAAGAAAATCAGAGATACTAAGGAAACATTTCATGCAAAGATGGGCTCATTAAGGACAGAAATGGTATGGACCTAACAGAAGCAGAAGATATTAAGAAGAGGTGGCAAGAATACACAGAAGAACTGTACAAAAAAGATCTTCATGACCCAGATAATCATGATGGTGTGATCACTCACCTAGAGCCAGACATCTGGAATGTGAAGTCAAGTGGGCCTTAGAAAGCATCACTACGAACAAAGCTAGTGGAGGTGATGGAATTCCAGTTGAGCTATTTCAAATCCTAAAAAGATGATGCTGTGAAAGTGCTGCACTCAATATGCCAGCAAATTTGGAAAACTCAGCAGTGGCCACAGGACTGGAAAAGGTCAGTTTTCATTCCAATCCAAAGAAAGGCAATGCCAAAAATGCTCAAACTACCCACAATTGCACTCATCTCACACGCTAGTAAAGTAATGCTCAAAATTCTCCAAGCCAGGCTTCAGCAATACATGAACCTGAACTTCCAGATGTTCAAGCTGGTTTTAGAAAAGGCAGAGGAACCAGAGATCAAATTGCCAACATCCCTGGATCATGAAAAAAGCAAGAGAGTTCCAGAAAAACATCTATTTCTGCTTTATTGACTATGCCAAAGCCTTTGACTGTGTGGATCACAATAAACTGTGGAAAATTCTGAAAGAGATGGGAATACCAGACCACCTGCCTCTTGAGAAATGTATGCAGGTCAGGAAGCAACAGTTAGAACTGGACATGGAACAACAGACTGGTTCCAAATAGGAAAAGGAGTATGTCAAGGCTGTATATTGTCACCCTGCTTATTTAACTATGCAGAGTACATCATGAGAAATGCTGGGCTGGAAGAAGCACAAGCTGGAATCAAGATTGCCGGGAGAAATATCAATAACCTCAGATATGCAGATGACACCACCCTTATGGCAGAAAGTGAAGAAGAACTAAAAGCCTCTTGATGAAAGTGAAAGAGGAGAGTGAAAAAGTTGGCTTAAAGCTCAACATTCAGAAAAAAAGATCACTTCATGGGAAATGGGAAACAGGAAACAGTGGAGACTTTATTTTTGGGCTCCAAAATCACTGCAGATGGTGACTGCAGCCATGAAATTAAAAGACGCTTACTCCTTGGAAGAAAAGTTATGACCAACCTAGACAGCATATTAAAAGCAGAGACATTACTTTGCCAACAAAGGTCCATCTAGTCAAGGCTATGGTTTTTCCAGTGTCATGTATGGATGTGAGAGTTGGACTGTAAAGAAAGCTGAGTGCCAAAGAATTGATGCTTTTGAACTGTGGTGTTGGAGAAGACTCTTGAGAGTCCCTTGGACTGCAAGGAGATCCAACCAGTCCATCCTAAAGGAGATCAGTCCTGGCTTTATTTATTTTAATTTGGAGGCAAATTACTTCACAATATTGTGGAGGTTTTTGCCATGCATTCACATGAATCAGCCATGAGTGTACATGTGTCCCCCATCCTGAAACCCCCCTCCCACCTCTCTACCCATCCCATCCCTCTGGGTCATCCCAGTGCACTGGCCCTGAGCACCCTGTTTCATGTATGGTAATATACATGTTTCAATGCTATTCTCTCAAATCATCCCACCCTCACCTTCTCCCACAGAGTCCAAAAAGTCTGTTCTTTATATCTGTGTCTCTTTTGCTGTCTTGCATATAGGCTCATCATTACCATCTTTCTAAATTCCATATATATGCATTAATATATTATATTGGTGTTTTTCTTTCTGACTTACTTCACTTTGTATAATAGGCTCCAGTTTCATCCACCTTATTAGAACTGACTCAAATGCATTCTTTTTAATAGCTGAGTAATATTCCATTGTGTATATGTACCACTGCTTTCTTTTTTTTTTTAAATTTTATTTATTTATTTATTTTTTAAATTTAAAAATCTTTAATTCTTACATGCGTTCCCAAACATGAACCCCCCCTCCCACCTCCCTCCCCATAACATCTCTCTGGGTCATCCCCATGCACCAGCTCCAAGCATGCTGTATCCTGCATCAGACATAGACTGGCGATTCAATTCTTACATGATAGTATACATGTTAGAATGTCATTCTCCCAAATCATCCCACCCTCTCCCTCCCTCTGAGTCCAAAAGTCCATTATACACATCTGTGTCTCTTTCCCTGTCTTGCATACAGTGTCGTCATTGCCATCTTCCTAAATTCCATATATATGTGTTAGTATACTGTATTGGTGTTTTTCTTTCTGGCTTACTTCACTCTGTATAATCGGCTCCAGTTTCATCCATCTCATCAGAACTGATTCAAATGAATTCTTTTTCACGGCTGAGTAATACTCCATTGTGTATATGTACCACAGCTTTCTTATCCATTCATCTGCTGATGGACATCTAGGTTGTTTCCATGTCCTAGCTATTATAAACAGTGCTGCGATGAACATTGGGGTACATGTGTCTCTTTCAATTCTGGTTTCCTCAGTGTGTATGCCCAGAAGTGGGATTGCTGGGTCATAAGGTAGTTCTATTTGCAATTTTTTAAGGAATCTCCACACTGTTCTCCATAGTGGCTGTACTAGTTTGCATTCCCACCAACAGTGTAAGAGGGTTCCCTTTTCTCCACACCCTCTCCAGCATTTATCACTTGCAGATTTTTGGATCACAGCCATTCTGACTGGTGTGAAGTGGTACCTCATTGTGGTTTTGATTTGCATTTCTCTAATAATGAGTGATGTTGAGCATCTTTTCATGTGTTTGTTAGCCATCTGTATGTCTTCTTTAGAGAAATGTCTATTTAGTTCTTTGGCCCATTTTTTGATTGGGTCGTTTATTTTTCTGGAATTGAGCTGCATGAGTTGCTTGTATATTTTTGAGATTAGTTGTTTGTCAGTTGCTTCATTTGCTAATTATTTTCTCCCATTCAGAAGGCTGTCTTTTCACCTTGCTTATATTTTCCTTTGTTGTGCAGAAGCTTTTAATTTTAATTAGATCCCATTTGTTTATTTTTGCTTTTATTTCCAGAATTCTGGGAGGTGGATCATAGAGGATCCTGCTGTGATTTATGTCTGAGAGTGTTTTGCCTATGTTCTCCTCTAGGAGTTTTATAGTTTCTGATCTTACATTTAGATCTTTAATCCATTTTGAGTTTATTTTTGTGTGTACGGTGTTAGAAAGTGATCTAGTTTCATTCTTTTACAAGTGGTTGACCAGTTTTCCCAGCACCACTTGTTAAAGAGATTGTCTTTACTCCATTGTATATTCTTGCCTCCTTTGTCAAAGATAAGGTGTCCATATGTGTGTGGATTTATCTCTGGGCTTTCTATTTTGTTCCATTGATCTATATGTCTGTCTTTGTGCCAGTACCATACTGTCTTGATGACTGTGGCTTTGTAGTAGAGCCTGAAGTCAGGCAAGTTGATTCCTCCAGTTCCATTCTTCTTTCTCAAGATTGCTTTGGCTATTCGAGGTTTTTTGTATTTCCATACAAATCTTGAAATTATTTGTTCTAGTTCTGTGAAAAATGTGGCTGGTAGCTTGATAGGGATTGCATTGAATTTGTAAATTGCTTTGGGTAGTATACTCATTTTCACTATATTGATTCTTCCGATCCATGAACATGGTATATTTCTCCATCTATTAGTGTCCTCTTTGATTTCTTCCATCCAGTGTTTTATAGTTTTCTATATATAGGTCTTTAGTTTCTTTAGGTAGATATATTCCTAAGTATTTTATTCTTTTCATTGCAATGGTGAATGGAATTGTTTCCTTAATTTCTCTTTCCATTTTCTCATTATTAGTGTATAGGAATGCAAGGGATTTCTGTGTGTTGATTTTATATCCTGCAACTTTACTATATTCATTGATTAGCTCTAGTAATTTTCTGGTGGAGTCTTTAGGGTTTTCCATGTAGAGGATCATGTCATCTGCAAACAGTGAGAGTTTTACTTCTTCTTTTCCAATTTGGATTCCTTTTATTTCTTTTTCTGCTCTAATTGCTGTGGCCAAAACTTCCAGAACTATGTTGAATAGTAGCGGTGAAAGCGGACACCCTTGTCTTGTTCCTGACTTTAGCGGAAATGCTTTCAATTTTTCACCATTGAGGATAATGTTTGCTGTGGGTTTGTCATAGATAGCTTTTATTATGTTGAGGTATGTTCCTTCTATTCCTGCTTTCTGGAGAGTTTTTATCATAAATGGATGTTGAATTTTGTCAAAGGCCTTCTCTGCATCTATTGAGATAATCATATGGCTTTTATTTTTCAATTTGTTAATGTGGTGAATTACATTGATTGATTTGCGGATATTGAAGAATCCTTGCATCCCTGGGATAAAGCCCACTTGGTCATGGTGTATGATCTTTTTAATGTGTTGTTGGATTCTGATTGCTAGAATTTTGTTGAGGATTTTTGCATCTATGTTCATCAGTGATATTGGCCTGTAGTTTTCTTTTTTTGTGACATCTTTGTCAGGTGTTGGTATTAGGGTGATGGTGGCCTCATAGAATGAGTTTGGAAGTTTACCTTCCTCTGCAATTTTCTGGAAGAGTTTGAGGAGGATAGGTGTTAGCTCTTCTCGAAATTTTTGGTAGAATTCAGCTGTGAAGCCGTCTGGACCTGGGCTTTTGTTTGCTGGAAGATTTCTGATTACAGTTTCAATTTCCATGCTTGTGATGGGTCTGTTAAGATTTTCTATTTCTTCAAACGCTTTACAGACAAGCAAAAGCTGAGAGAATTCAGTACCACTGCTTTCTTATCCACTCATCTGCTGATGGACATCTAGGTTGCTTCCATGTCCTAGCTATTGTAAAGAGTGCTGCGATGAACACTGGGGGACATGTGTCTCTTTCAATTCTGGTTTCCTTGGTGTGTATGCCCAGCAGTGGGATTGCTCAGTCATGTGGCAGTTCTATTTCCAGTTTTTTAAGGAATTTCCACACTGTTCTCCAGAGTGGCTGTACTTGTTTGCATTCCCACCAACAGTGTAAGAGGGTTCCCTTTTCTCCATACCCTCTCCAGCATTTATTGTTTGCAGACTTTTTGATAGTAGCCATTCTGACTGGTGTGAGATGGTACCTCTTTGTGGTTTTGATTTGCATTTCTCTGATAATGAGTGATGTTGAGCATCTTTCCATGTATTTGTTAGCCATCTGTATGTCTTCTTTGGAGAAATGTCTGCTTAGTTCTTTGGCCCATTTTTTGTTTGGGTCGTTTATTTTTCTGGAATTGCCCTGCATGAGCTGCTTGTATATTTTTGAGATTAATTCTTTGTCAGGTGCTTCATTTGCTACTATTTTCTCCCATTCTGAAAGCTGTCTTTTCACCTTGCTTATAGTTTCCTTGGTTGTGGAAAAGCTTTTAAGTTTAATTAGGTCCTATTTGCTTATTTTTGCTTTTATTTCCATTATTCTGGGAGATGAGTCATAGAGGATCCTGCTGTGATTTATGTCAGAGAGAGTTCTGCCTATGTTTTCCTGTAAGAGTTTTATAGTTTCTGGTCTTACATTTAGATCTTTAATCCATTTTGAGTTTATTTTGGTGTATGGTGTTAGAAAGTGTTCTAGTTTCATTCTTTTACAAGTGGTTGACCAGTTTTCCCAGCACCACTTGTTAAAGAGATTGTCTTTTCTCCATTGTATATTCTTGCCTCCTTTGTCAAAGATAAGGTGTCCATAGGTGTGTTGATTTATCTCTGGGCTTTCTATTTTGTTCCATTGATCTACAGTTCTGTCTTTGTGCCAGTACCATACTGTCTTGGTGACTGTAGCTTTGTAGTATAGTCTGAAGACAGGCAGGTCGAATCCTCGTTTCATTCTTCTTTCTCAAGATTATTTTGGCTATTCGAGGTTTTTTGCATTTCCATACAAATTGTGAAATTATTTGTCCTAGTTCTGTGAAAAATACCGTTGGTAGCTTGATAGGGATTGCATTGAATCTATGATTGCTTTGGGTAGTATGCTAATTTTCACAATATCAATTCTTCCAATCCATGAACATGGTATATTTCTCCATCTATTTGTGTCATCTTTGATTTCTTTCATCAGTGTTTAATAGCTTTTTATATCTAGGTATTTTGTTTCTTTAGGTAGATTTATTCCTAAGTATTTTATTTTTTTCATTTCAATCGTGAATGTAATTATTTCCTTAATTTCTCTGTTTTCTTATTGTTAGTGTATAGAAATGCAATGGATTTCTGTGTGTTAATTTTATACCCTGCAACTTTACTATATTCATTGATTAGCTTTAGTAATTTTCTGGTGCTCTCTTTGTTTGATCTATCTAGCTGGAGGTTTTCCCATTTTAGTGGTCTTTCAAAAGCTAGATTTTGGTGTAATTGTATTGTTTGTCCATTTTCTATTGTATTACCTTCTTCTCTTTCTTTCATTTCTAGCTATCTACTTATTATGGATTTACCTTGCTCTTCTTTTTCTAGCTTCTTAGGTAGAATTTTAAGATAAACTGACATTGGGCCATCATCTTTTCTTTTTTTTCTTTTTCTTTTTTTTTTTTTAAGATTTAAAATGTTTTTTTTTTTTTTTTAAATTTTAAAATCTTTAATTCTTACATGCGTTCCCAAACATGAACCCCCCTCCCACCTCCCTCCCCATAACATCTCTCTGGGTCATCCCCATGCACCAGCTCCAAGCATGCTGTATCCTGCATCAGACATAGACTGGCGATTCAATTCTTACATGATAGTATACATGTTAGAATGTCGTTCTCCCAAATCATCCCACCCTCTCCCTCTCCCTCTGAGTCCAAAAGTCCATTATACACATCTGTGTCAATATAAATATTTAAAACTATACATTTCTAACTCAACATTGCTTTTAACTGTATCCCACACTTTTAAAATATTTATTTATTTGGCTGCATCCAGTCTTCGTAATGGCACATGGGATCTTTTTTGCAGAATGTATGAACTTTTGTTGCAGCATGGCGTATCTTTCAATGCAGCACACAGGATTTTTCATTGTGTTGTGCAGGTTTCTCTCCAGCTGTACCATGTGGGCTCGAGAGCATGCAGGCTCAGTATTTGTGGCATGCAGGCTTAGTTGTCCCGTGGCATGTGGAATCTTAGTTCCTCGACCAAGGATTGAACCCAGGTCCTCTGCATTGGAAGGCAGATTCTTAACCATGGAAATCTTCCCATAAATTTGATACACTATATTTTTATTTTTATTAATCTCAAAATTTTTTAATTTCCTTTTTATCCCTGGATTACTTAGATGAGTATTAATTTCCAAATACTTGGTGTTTTTCCAAATACCTCTTGTTTATTTCAAATGTAATTTTGTCATACCAGAAAACACACTCTATATGCTTTCAACTCTTTAAAATATACGGAAACATGTTTTATGGCCCAGAATATGGTCTATCTTGGTGAATGTTCCATGTGTATTTGGAAAGAATGTGTATTATGTTGTTGAATGGAATATTCTACAAATGTCAATTAGGTTAAGTTGGTTGATAGTGTTATCCAAGTTTTTTATATCCTCATTAATTTTTTGTATTCTCGTCCTATCAATTACTGAAAGAAAAATGTTGGAAACAAATCAAGAAAAAAAAAAGTGAAAAGACACAAATTCTTTGGAATATACAAATATAAAAACTGATTCAAGAACGCAGAAAATCTTGACTGGTAGCTATTAAAGAAATTAACTTCTTAACTTAAAACCTTCCCATAAAGAAAATTCCAGTCTCAGATTACTTCAGTAGTGAATTTTATCAAATATTTTAAAACATAAATAGTACTAATCTTATACAAACTATTTAAGAAATTAAAAGAAGAAATACTTCCCAACTCATTTTATGAGGTCAGCATAATCCTGATGTGAAAGTCAGAAAAGAAAAATAAAACTATAGACCAATATCCCTCATGAACATATTTGCAGACATTGCCAACAAAATACTAATAAGGATTATGCCTTTTGACCAAGTAGAGTGTATATAGCAGGAATGCAAAGTTGATGTAATATTTGAAAAATCATTCAATGTAACTCATCTTACAGACTAAAAATGATAGGCCATATAATCATCTTAATATATGGAAAAAAAAAGAGAAAAAGTATCCTTGTTCTCACAACATGTATTCAACATTGTACTTGAAGTCTTACCCAGGGTAATAGGTCAAGAAATAAAGATATATATATAAAAGCAAAACTATCATTATGTGCTAACAACATGGTCATGTTTGTTATTTTAAAAAATCCTGAGATTATCTACAAAAAGCTACAAGAATACTGAATTGAACTGAATGTTTGTGTCACCCACAACACTAAAATTCATACTGAAATCTTAATCCCCAATGTGATAGTATTAGAAGGTGGGACCTTTGGGAGGTGGTCAGGTCATGTGTGTAGAGCCTTGAGCAAGGAGATTAGCGCCCTTATAAAAGTGACCCTAGAAAGCTCCCTAATCCCCTTCCAACATGTGAGGACACAGCAAACAAGGAAGCAGACCTTCATCACACCAAATCTGCCAATGCCTTGATCTTGGATTTCTCAGCCTCTAGAACTGTAAGAAGTAAGAAATTGATTTCTTACATATGTATAGCTGAGTCACTTTGCTGTACAGTGGAAATTAACATAACATTAAACCAACTATAAATCAATAAAATTTAAATATACATATACTATATATATATATATGGAATAAATTTATTCTGTTTATAAACCACACAGTCTATGGTATTGTTATAGCAGCCCAGACAGACTAGGACAGATGTGTAAGTTTAGTAATGTCACAGGAAATGAGGTAAATATACAAAAACAAATTGTATTTTATATATTTAGATAGTAGAATTGGAAACCAATATTAAGAAGACCAATTTCAGGACTTCCCTGGTGGCATAGTGGTTAAGACTTTGCCTGCCAATGCATGGGACATGGGTTTGATCCCTGGTCCAGAAGATTCCACATGCTGTGAAGCAACTAGGCTCATGTACTACCACTGCTGAGCCTGCATTCTCGAGCCCATAAGCCACAGCTACTGAAGCCCATATGCCCTAGAGCCCACATGCTGCAACTACTGAAGCCTGCATGCCAAGAGCCTGTAGAGCCTGTGCTCCATAATGAGAAGCCACCACCACGAGAAGCCTGCAGACCAAAACAAATAGTACCTGCTCCTCACAACTAGGAAAAGCTCGTGCAGACAAGGACCCAGAGCAGCCAAAAACAATAAATAAAAATGATAAAAACATAGCTATTTTTATAAAAAGACCAGTTGCAATAGCACTGATAAAATATAAAATTTTTGGAATAAATTTAACAAAATATGGACAAGATCACTACTCTTGCAGAGTGAATCATTGCTGAGAAAAAATTTTAAAGCCCTAAAGGAAATATCTGTACCATGTTCATGCATCAAAAAAAAAAAAACCTCAACATTGTTAAGATAACAATTCTCCCCAAATATATCTACAGATTTTATGAAATCTCAATCAAAATTCCACTTGGTTGTTTTGTAGAAAACAAAAAAGATGATTCTAAAAGTTGTATGGAAATGCAAAGGGTCTAAAGTAACCAAATAAGATTTGAAGAATAAAGTTGATGGACAAAAACTACTGATTTTAAGTCTTACAATAAAGCTTCTGCTCTCAAGACACAGTGATACTGACATGAAGATAGAATATACTTAACAGAAAAGAATAGAAATAGACCCACACATGTATGGTTAATTGATTGTCTAAAATGTGGACAATGTAATTAAATAGGGATAAAATAGGCTTCTCAGCAAATGGTGCTCAAATAGGAAATCTACATGGAAAAAGAATTGATATCTTTACTACAAGCCATATATAAAAATTAACTTGAAAAGGATCATAAACCTAAATACAAAAGCTAAAATTATGAATATTCTGCAAGGAAATACAACAAAAATATTTTCCTAACTGTAGGGTAGGCAAAGATTTCTTCAATAAGCCATTAAAAGCACAGTCGTTTAAAAAGGAAAATGTATAAATCAGATGTTACAATTTAAAAAGTTCTTTCAACAATAATACTCAAGAAAATGAAAAGGCATGCAACAGAGTCAGACTGGGATAAAATATTAGCAAAACAGGTATCTAATAAAAGATATATACCCAGAATATATAAAGAACTCTTAAAAATAATGAGAAGACAAATAAAAATGAGCAAAAGATATTTAACCAAAAAATATATATGAATGGCAGATAAACACATGAAAATAAAGTCAACATCTTTAGTCATTAGAAAAGTATAATTTAAAACCATTAAGAAATACTTCTGTCAGTGTAACCATAATGAAATAAAACCCGTAAGTGTAGCTGAAATTTAAAAAGGACTGCCAACTCTAAGGGTTAGCAAGGATATAAAGCTAATGTAATTCATAAATTGTAAAATTAAAAATACAACTACCTATGACTTATAGCTATTTTCCCAAGAGAAAAGAAAATATATATCCATACAAAGGTTGAATATTCATAAAACTGTTTATAATGGTAAAAAAACTGACAAGAACTCAAATGTCCATCTATAAGTAAATGGATAAATAAATGTGTGATATTCATACAATAGAATACCACTCAGCAATACGGAGGAACAAATTACATATACATGCAAAAAAGCTTAACTCACAGGGCTACATATTGCATAACTCTATTTACATAAATCTTTAGGAAGGGCAACACAATGTACAGTGATAGAAAGCAGATCAGTGTGTGCCTTGAGTATGTGACAAAGATAGGAATTGACTTAAGAGAAGTACAAGGGGGATTTTGGAGGTAATAGGTTTTATGGGTTTCCCTGGTAGCTCAGACAGTAAAGAATCTGCCTGCAATGAAGAAGATCCGGGTTCAATCCCTGGGTTGGGAAGATCCCCTGGAGAAAGGAATGGCAACCCACTCCAGTGTTCTTGCTTGGAGAATTCCACAGACAGAGGAGTCTGGTGGGCTACAGTCCATGGGTCTCAGAGTAGGAAACAACTGAGCAACTTACACGCACACTGTGTGTATTCAACACAGAACACTTTGTATCTTGATTGTAATGGTTGTTAATGGTTATATACATTTATCAAAATTCTTCAAACTATATAATTAAGATGGCTTCATCTTAACATATGTAAATTAGATCTCATTAAAGGTGACTTTAAAAAAATCAGTGTAATTCACCACATTAACTAAACGAAGAAGACAAAAATTAGATAACCATCTCAATAAATGTAGAAAAAGCATTTGATAAAATTCACTATCTATTCATCATAAAAAATTCTTTACCACCTTGGAAGAGAAGTAAACTGTCTTAAAAGATGCCCACTCTACAAAGAAACTAAATGTTGAAATCTTTCCCTTTGATACTAAGACAAGGATAACCTCTATCTACTCTTCTATTCAACATTGTACTATATGTCCTAACCAGTACAATTAGTAAAAAAAAATAAGAAGTGTAAAGATTATAAAGAAAATTTATTCACAGATATATTTGTATGTATAGAAAACTTCAAAAGAATCTAGTTAATTTGGGGATTAACAACTAAGTTTAGCAATATTGCTGGATACAAAGCAAAAACAAAACAAAAACCACTGCATTTTTATATACTAGCAATGATCCACTACAAAGTGAAATTTTAAGATGCCACTTATATTAGCCTCACAAAAGATCAGTTACCTCTGAATCTAATATACGATATACCAGAGGTCTATATGGAAAACTATGAAACACTCTAAGAAAGTAAAGAAGACCTGAACCAACGGAGAAATTCCAATATTCATGTATCAGAAGATTCAGTAAAGTATAAATGTCAATTCTCCCCAAACTGCCTAACTACAATTTCAATTAAAATCCTAAACTGTCAAAATTTACAATGGATTCTGAAATTGTATAATGCAAATGTGAAATGCCTAAAACAAATATGCTAAGCAATATCAAAGAACAACTCTAGTGGATATCAAAACTTACATAGCTTAGTAAAAAAAGGCAATGTGGTAAGGGAAAGATTTTAACCAGGTACACAAAACCCAGCAATTATTATGAAAGAAAATATTTAGATTGAATAACATAAAATATTTTTGTTTGAACCATTGAAAGAATGAAAGAGAAACCAAAGTAAAATATATTTGTAATAAAATAACAAAAAACTCACATCCAGGATACATGAAGAACTCCTACAAGTCAACAAGAAACTCAACCCAACATAAAAATGAGCATAAGATCTGAACTTGTACCTTACCAAAATGGAGGTATAAATGGCCAATGAACATATAAAAATCTGCTCTCATTAATCATCATGTTAAATGCACCATAAATACCACTAATACCTAGCAGAGTGGTTAAAATTAAGACTTACAATACTGTGTGGATGAATATGTGGAGCCATAGAAATTCCCACACATGGTTGAAATGCAAAGTCTAACAATCACCACATAACCCTGGCATTATCTACTAAAGCTGACTTATCCAAACTCCACGACTTAACACTTCTATTCTTAAGTATTCTCCAATAGAATGAGTGTACAGGGCCATCAGGCTGTATGTAAATCAAAAAACATTCATTGCAAGGTTACTGGATGCACAGCTGGAAATATCCAAATGTTTACTAACATGGATTAAAATGCAGCAATGAAAATGAACAAACTACATCTACATAAAGCATGGTTAATCTCACACTTTTTGAGAAAAATAAGCCAAACACAAAAGATTATGTGCTTAAAATTCCATTTATAGAAACTTCATTAGCAGGCAACACTAAGCTATATTTTTAGATTTTAGGATATGTTTCCTTTGGGGAGGGGAAGGGATGGTGAGTGGGATGGACATATTGGAATAGTGTTTCTGAGGTACTGGCAATATTCCATTTCTTGACCTGGGTGATGGTTACACACATCTGTTCAATGAATTGTTCACTTATTTTACGTGCATTTTCCCATAAGCATGCTGTATTTCAGAATTAAAAATTTTTTTAATGGGAAAAGATATGAACAGGAAATTTATATTAAACTCCCAAAACTCAAATGCATATGAAAAGATGTTCATAATCATTGGTAACTAGAGAAATGCAAACTGAAACATGATCACTTTACACCTTTCAGCCTGGCAAAATATCTCCAGTGAATCAATTTTTGGCAGGGATATGCATAGAATGTCTCATTCATTGATGTAGGGAGCAGACTGATCAGGCCATTCTGAGGGGTATGTTGTATGTACATGTTTGTGTGTGTCTGTCTGTGTATCTATTATGATCAAACAACTCCACTCACTATATATTCCAAATAATTTCCTACACAGATCCAGAAGGAGACATGCATTAGCATGTTTATTATGTTATTTGTGGTGACAAGAAATTGGGTTCCCATTTGGGGTCCATTACTGGAAATGGTATAGATATGTGCTCGTTACAACATATTAGGTGTTATACAGAATTAGAAGCAACAAATTAGATAGCAAAGTGGACTGACTTTAAAAACATAGTGCTTAATTTAAAAAAGAAACAGAATGAGCTATAATATAGTACCACTCATGTAAATTAAAAATACCAGAAAAGATATATTTTCAAGAATATATACAAATTAAATGATGTGTATTAAACATAGTTAACTTTGGATGGGGAGTGAAGGAAAATGGGAGTACAGGATGGTGATCAAAGGAAACTTTTTTAAAGCAAGAAAGAAAAAATGCAAATAGCCAGGATCAGACACCAACTTAACCAAATTATCAAAGTTAACATCACCAGTAGTGGGACAAATTGACATAATGTGCCTTCTGATATGGTGCACCAAGGACACAATGTCACTTGTGTAGTATTCCTGCCAAACACACATAACTCAAATTTAAGCAGAAGGAACTATCAGAAAAATCCAAATTGAGGGACCATTTACAAAATAACAGGCTTGTACTCTTCAAAAGTGGCAAAGCCATGAAAGACAAAGGGGAGGCTGAGCAAGTGTCCTGGGTTAAAGGAAACTAGAGACAGGACAACTAATCATGGCATCTTAGACTGGATCTTGAACCAGAAATAGGACAATGGTGAGACAAATTATGAAAGCTGAATAAAGTGTCTTTGATTATTTTATCATATTGATGTTATTTTACTGATTTTTATAACTGTAGTTACATGAGATATTAACACTTGGGAAATTGAAAAGGAGTATGTAAGTGTCTATATTTTTGAGATTTAATTTACATACCATAAAACTCATCCTTTTAAAGTATACAGTTCAGTAGTCTTCAGTATATTCACAAAGTTGTGCAACCATTACTTGGACATGAATTCGAGAACAGTTTCATCACTCCAAAGATAAATCCTCTACCCATTAGAAGTCATTCCCCATGCCCTTCTTCCCCTAGCCCCTGGCAACCATTCACCTACTGTCCTTCTCTCTAAACTTGCATATTCTAGAAATTTCATACATTGGATTCATACAATATTCAGCTTTTTTTTTTGAGGGGGGCTTCTTTCACTTAGTGTAATGTTTTCAAGTTTCATTCAATATTGTAGCAGCTATCAGTACTTCATTTCTTTTTATGGCTGAATAATATTCCATTGTATGGATAGACCACCTTTTGTTGATTCATTCATCAGTTGATGGGCATTTGGGTTGTTCCCATCTTTTGGCTATTATAAATAGGAATAGTGCTGCCGTCAACGGGTATTTATGTAAATATCTGTCTTCAATTCTGCATATGTACCTAGGAGTGGACATGCTTGGTCATATGTATGGTGACTGTTTTAACTTTTTTGAGGAACTGTGAAACTTTTCCAAAACAGTTGCACCATTTTAAACTCCCACCAGTACTGTCTTTACATTTTTTAGGCATTCTTAAAGTGTGAAATTATTTCAAAATGGAAAGTTAAAAAAATAATCATATAGTGGTTGCTATGCCTTCTCTAGGAATAGCCAACATACAAATATCCATCCTTTCTTGGGTCCCAGAGTAAAAGCTGAGAAAAAAATGAGAAAACAAGTTCTTGGTTATTTACACTTTTATTCCTGCTTTGGGGATCAATTTGATACTGGTCCATCAAACTTGAGAGGGAAATGAAAACTTAACCGTGTAACTAAGGAGTTCTTCACAATAGGCTCCACAGTCAACATTGTATTGTTTAAGGATAGTCAAAAGGACTCAGAACACCACAAGTATAGAGTGAAGAGAGGAGAAAGAAAACTGTCTCCTTGACAATTTAATAAACATAATCATGTGTCCCAGAGACTTTTTTCACTCTTCAAAGGCTGTCAAGTAGCTCAAATAGAATGATTTTCTTTTAGCAGGGCACAAAGGCCAGTGACTTAGGTACAAAATAGACAATGGATTGGAAGTCAAAAGATACACAAACATACACTATATTTTAAAAGCTCCAAGTCATCGACTTTATTTTTACTGATTCAGCACAGGGTGAAAAAAATACATTATATCATTACAATCGACTATTACATACAGATATTTATCTTCATGTTCCTAATATTCATTTTCTGCTTTAAATCTGTTAACTTGTATTCATTTAAAATTCATATTTTCTTACTAAAAGTCTCCAGTTCATCTAACCAAGGGTTTATAATATCTCCTTTAAAATTTATATTCCTTTATTACTGAGAATTTAATGGTTTAGATTGATCTAATTTTTAACACTGAGAGATTTAAATTTATTTACCAGGAACAGACAAACAAAACATAATGGAAAAAAGTTTTCCAGAAGCTATTTCCAACATTCTCTTCTTCTTTTTCTTCTGAAAACTGGTGGTTTATCTTTACAAGTTCTTTTTCATTCCATAAGAAAGCTGTTCTTCTTACGGTTTCATAAGAGATGGTGAATAACGGCAAAAAAACAAAAACAAAAAACCCACTTTAGAGTTCACGTCAGGGAGCAAATGATGGGGTGGGATGTTGGGGCAGAGACATACAGATTCTGGTGAGACTGAAAGTCATTCAAAAAAAATTGTGGGGCTGTGGAAAAAGAACAGAAAGAAACTGGGCTCCTGCAGGTGGTTAAGAAGCCAAAATGAGGAGGAATGGTGAGGTAGCAGAGCAGAGTGATGAAACCCATAAAGGCTATGCCTTCTGATAGTAAATAGGAATATAAATCAAATAATAATAATACTATAACATGTAGGTGACCAATCCTTGAGAGCTGAGGCAGAGAGAAGGGTAGCATTTCACCTGGTCTCTGGTTCACTGACCTTCCCAGGCTGATGTGTGACCATCTTGGTGAAATCATAACAAAATCATGTTTTGCTAAAATGATCAGCTTTCATGGGGTCGTTTCACTGCACTCTGTCCAATGATTAAGCCCAGTGGTTTATGTTGCCTGCAAAAGTTATTCCAAAACAGTATAGGTGAAGCTTTGATGAAAACAGCCACGAAGAACGTGTTTCCAGGTAGCCTGAAACCCAGCAGACAATGTAGCTGTTGCTCAACAAACACAGAAATCTACATTGTATGCCAGGTTCATGCCCTAGACCTGGATGTTGGGCCTGTAAGACTTCCCACATATGATTTCAATAGAATTGCCTGCTGCATTCAAGATTTCTGGCATTTATCTTCTCTAACAAAGGGAAAAGACAACCACAAGTCACAAATGCACTGCTGGGATGTATCTACTACAGGTGAAACTTTCTTAAAATTACCATGTTATTTTGAGAATGTCATTTACAAGTCAAGAGAGGAAATGGATGGATGGATGGATAAGCTAGATGGATAGGTAAGATAGGTAGTAGGTAGATGGATGATAGATAGATAGATTGATTTATAACTAAATGCTTGACAGATAGTCTTGTGACCGAATGATGGAAGCACATGGGAGAGAGAGAGAAAAAAAGATATATAAACAATCTATGGATAAACTATCCAGACTCCTCCCCTTTGTGGTGTTGAATTTCAATAGACCTTATCATTCATGAAAGCTTGATGGTTCCCACACTCCAGCTAATAAGGGAAGACTTACCAGTCACCCCAGAACTTAACTCTGTGTGTATACATATGCATAAATCAAGGTAAATCTTTATTATTGAGGACTTCTCAATAATCTCACTCAGGACACAGTAACTGAAGGTAGAAGATGCCATCAGAGACCCAGTAGCCAGATGTAGCTACTGATTACAAAAGACAGGATCTACACTGGCTACTGAGCCATTGAGGGTACCTACACATTCCAGCAGCTGGATGATATGCAGCCTTCAGGGTGGGGCTCTGTGGAAGGAAAGAGAAGACATCAGTCCTGGAAAATTATGTGGAAATGGTATCAGGAGGTTTCAATTGCATATTTTCTTTATTGGCAGTCTGACCGACACTAATTCCACACATGCAATTTAACAGTCTCTAGGTTTATTTACTTACTCAACATATATTGAGTGATATTGAGGAAAGTGCCAGACATAGTCAGCATAGTGCCAGACTAGTATAGTCTCTTAGGTGTTAGAGAGTCAGCAACAAACAAAATACAAGATGAAACTCCCTGCCCTTTTAGAGCAGCCATGATTGCTTGTGAGAAAAATCTACACTTGATTATGTGGCACGTTTTTGCAGTAAAATGTATACGTGTGTGTGTATAAATGCAAAATATTTACATATATAAAATGGAAAAAATATATATGCATATATGAAAAACAAATGAATTAATAAACAAAAACTCAATCCATTTCATTGTGGCCTTGGAGAATTTTCATTTGCCTTAGACCACTTTAATATAGCAATGATGCACATACATACAATAAATTGCAGGAAAAATCATATCATTTCCTCTATATAGCATGATAGTTATTTCCACCAAACACCTAAAACACCAATGAAAACTGCAAAGAAGATACGTTACAAAGTATTCAAAGGAGCAGCTCACTAGTATGTCAGTTCCCAGCTTTCTTCCCATAATGAAAGAGTTACTCAGTTGTGTCCAATTCTTTGAGACCCCATGGACTGTAGCCAGGCTCCTCTGTCCATAGGATTTCCCAGGTAAGAATACTGGAGTGGGTAGCCATCCCCTTCTCCAGGGGATCTTCCTGACCCAGGGATTGAACCCAGGTCTTCTGCACTGCAGGCAGATTCTTAACCATTTGAGCCACCAGAGAAGCCCCTCCTCCAATAATACTATGTAGCTTTAAACAGTTAGAGGATAGGTGTCCTCCTCATTGATTGATTGATTCATTCATTCATTCACCCCAGAAATGCCTACTCGTTAATTCCTTCCAGGCACCGAGGATGTGACACTGAACCAAGACCCTGCATTCGTGGAACTGAGAGATGAATATTTAGGGTTGGGAAAGACAAAAAAGAAACTCAACAGGTATGGATGATCACTTCCATAAAGTAAAGCAACAGAGCAAAGAGGAGTGTTTAGAAGGTAGTCACAGAAAACCTCACTGCAGGTATGACATTTGAGCACATTCTTGAAAGAAAACTGTACACACCTGCGGTGAGATAACATCACAGAGAGAGGCAAGATTCACAACAAGGGCCCTAAAGTGGGAAGAAGCCTGGTGTCTTGGAGAAGGTGTTCTTGTATCAGCATAGGACCACTGTAGTCAATTATTGTTTCTGACTTTTGGATTTTTGTAGAAAGTAAACAACTATGCAGCTTTGGTCCAAGTACACGTTTTAGAATCTGACCTTCTCATGAATTTAAAATGCTTTGGCTATCACTTGGAAAAGATTTAGGAAAGTTATCAACTGGAAGAAAGGCTATACTTAGAACTTTACATTAGTACAATTTGAGTGGACATGCAGCTGGATGCAAATATTTATTGCCTAAAAAAGGTAGCTTTAAAAATATGTTAGGCAACATTGTAAATCAACTCCACTCCAATACAAAATAAAAATAAAAAATGTGTTAGGTATAAGATGACTGGTTTTCTGAGAGCTCTAAATATGTCAGTTTCAAGGGAATGATTTAACTATATAATCACAGATGTCTAATTTTAAGAGCAAACCCACTTGCCAAGTTATAATGATAGTGTTTCACCAGGTGGTTAGCTCTTAGGAAAGAAGGATGGAATTTATAAAGTGAAGTAGGTTTTTGTTTTGATTGTTTTGTTTTCTTTTTAAATAAATTAAAAACAACTCCATCTATGAAGTATATTTTGTCATTACCTAAAAAGCCAGGGCATACATACCAAAGTAAGAAAAACAAATTGCTTGTATGAGTTTGGCTGAATTCTACCTTCAATATAAAACAAAGCATTTATAGAATACACAAACTTACATTTCATAAACCACTAAAACTAAATGTTCATAACTATCTTTATGAATAAGAAGACTAACAGTTAAAGTGAGGCAAGGGTTTAGTTTGGTTAGTTTTAGCACCAAAATTCAAAGGATTATCTTTTATAAATTTTGGTGTATATTTAGATTAGAAGAATGCTATTTTTAATTCCCAAAGCTCACACTATTCTCCAAATCTTCCTAAGTCTAAAGAACTATAAAGTTAAGATGGTCTTTTCCCTCAACTTTTAAGTTTATCTGGGTAATACAAAAAGGAAAAACTGTAGATACAATTTTATGGAAGGCTACTCTACAGATTAGAAATGAAGTCACTCAGTTTGCGAATCCATTGTCTGCAGCCTGCCAGGCTTTTCTGTCCATGGGATTCTCCAGGCAAGAATACTCGAGTGGGTTGCCATTTCCTTCTCCAGGGGATCTTCCCAACCCAGGGATTGAACCAGGATCTCTCACACTGAAGGCAGATGCTTTACTGTCTGAGCCACCAGGGAAGCTCTATAGATTAGTGTCAACCACTAACCAATAATACACATTTTAAAGATTATTAAAATACAGGGACTAGAATATATAAGGAATATACTATAGCATAGACTATCAACCAATAATACATTTTACAAGTTTATAAATAAGTCAAACTAATAATGGCAAATTATACAATTTTATTATCTAACAATTAAGAAGACAACTAAACCCCAGGGATGAGTAACAGAACTATACCCAAGTTAGTCACTGTTCAAGCCCTATTCACAGTGCATAAAAATAAAACAAAGACAGTCATAAACAACAGCCTATCCATCTTGGCTGAAGACCATTTATTTGAGGTACACATAATGGGAAAGAGAGTTGAAAGGGAGGAAAAGACTTATTAAAAGTTAAGCCTGCCACCTGCTGTTGGAAGGCCTGCTTGGAACAGGGATAAAGACCATTTCTTGAAATGTTAACCTAGGATTTGAGACCAGGGGCAACCTATAAATCCAGTCAAGAGGTAGACACCCACTGATATTTAACACCAAGCTGACATTCTCATCCAAGTTTCCCTGGACATGAATGAAATGCTGCTTCATGGGTTATTCAACGAAAAGAAGAGCAGACTTCCCTGTTTTTTGAGGGATTATCTGGATGATTCTACTTTGCCTCCCCAAAGTATCCCTAAGTTTACAAATTATAATTTGGGGAAAGAAATTTTGACCCCAAGCACTAATGTACAGGTAGTAAATGAAGAGGGATGAGCAATTTTATAGCACTGCTAGAATATTAGCTTTACCAAGTCAAAAACTGTTAAGTTTGGCTCTAAGTTTGGCAGGGACCAATCCTCATCCATGATTTTTCACATATTTTAGCACATGCACTAACAGCTTTTTGGAACTAAATAGGAAGATAGTCAATTACTACAGCATATTTATGGATTTGACAAAGCACACTCCAGTATGTTACTCGAACAGAGTTTACTTCAAAAGTAAACAAAAATTGCCTCCCATGGAGTAGATCCCATGGTAAGTGTTCTTACCACACACACATTTAAAAAAGATAGAAGGAAGCTATGTTAGGTGTTAGATACATCTCTTACCTGGATTGTGGTGATGGTAATGGGTGTTTGCATACGTAAAATCATCAAGCTGCATGCATTACATATGTGTGGTTCTCTGTATATCAATGAAGCTGTTTACAAAAAAACAAACAAACTGCCTCCCACGTGGTTAAGAACAAAAAGTCAAATTAACTCTAACTGTAACTCAGGAAAGAAAGGCACAGGGTGAAACTACGCCTGAGGAAAATCCCAACCTTTTAAATACAGGTGTCTAATTAAAGTATGTTTTGTGAACTCGAATTCCTTTTGTGTTACATTTGAGGATTGAAGCCAGGGTCTCACCATAACCAGCATATGGTTGCAGCCCGTCCAAGTCTTGCATACCTGAGGTCTTGTGACTACATTGACCAAAAACATTTAGCCAGCTGATGGTCATTTGATTTTCATATCTCTTATTTAGTAAATTGCTCAGCAAGTCAACTTGGAGATTGCAGTGAACATTTTCTGATGTTCCTGCTCAAGACATAAAAAAATTCCCTGCCAGATAATTCTAGTCTGAACAGGCCTGTTTTGGCATGAGATCCTAAAACAAGCTTCTAAAGACGAAACCACTCACAGCCCATAAAGACAGACTCAGACGAGTTTTTTAAAAATAATATTTAGCAATTAGGCACATGCCTTTAATCCTTCTCAACGAAAACCAAATTCTTTTAAACAACCATTCGATGAAAACATGAATCATTTTACTCATTAGCAGCACTCAGAGAAAAAGAATAGTTTTCACCAAAGTAACTGCCTTTTTAAGGACAAGTTCCAGAAATTAATTGCTCTAAATCCATGTGCAAATATCTCTCTCTTCGTCACTCTCCCTCTCTTTGAAAGAAACTTCTAAACTCTCTTCATACAATTGGTGGTGGGGTGCAATAATGGTGAGGAATTCTTATCACTGAAAAAAAAGAAGTTAAATAATTTGCACCCTATCAATGGTAAGTTAAAAAACAGTATCGAAGTAAGGTGACTGTTTTCTGAACCTGTAAATAATAGAGAAAAGTTCTCTTGTTTTTCAGAATCCCTGACATAGACTTTTACTCATAATTAACCCATCACTTCTATACCATTACTGGAGTCTTCCTAAATTTGCCCTCATTTCTAAGCCTTGTGCTATTTTATAAAGGCATCAACATCACATATACCTGATAATTCATTTATAATCAAATCTCCACCAAGCCTCTGCTTTCACCATTATACAGAACTCCTTTTGCCACGAAAGTTCTCATGGCACAAAATTCTTCATTTGGTCTTCCTTGACTCTTCCC
Organism: Capra hircus; assembly: GCF_001704415.2. Classification (NCBI taxonomy): domain Eukaryota; kingdom Metazoa; phylum Chordata; class Mammalia; order Artiodactyla; family Bovidae; genus Capra; species Capra hircus. The sequence goes on along the minus strand of NW_017189516.1, from coordinate 26,443,027 downwards.
ATCAAGCTTCACTCAGTTCAGATAGAGTAAGGAGAAGCAAATCCCTGACCTCTGCATACTGCTTGCCCAGCTCCTCTTCTCCCTCTGCTGGGCCCAGCTCAAAGAGATTCTCAAAGAGTCTAGAAGAATTCTAAAAGGCTTTCCTGGAGTCTTCTGCAAAGTTAGCTACATGTTACTCAGGGCCAGCTCCCTCATCACTGTCTGTGTCTCAGGCAGAAACACAAGCCAAATGGTTCCTTATTTATTTAGAAATATGTCTCCTCATTAGAATATGAGTTCTATGAGGGTAATACTTCTGAGATTCTGAAGTATCAGCAGATGCACTGGCTCATAGTCATCTTTCAATAAATATTTGTCAAAGAAATCCGAGTGAAATGTCTGGCACCTGTACTGATGTGCTTCAAAAAACAAAATCATCAAAAAACAAAGGGGGACCATCTCCATTTCAGGAAAATTCTTCTATTTCTTTATCCTTTAAACATCATTCACTTCCTAGCTTAGTTTTATGGTACTTTTCTATAATATTTGTGGGTGCCTATAGGATCTAGTTCTTTGTAAAGGAGGATATTTTCTGGAGAGAAGTGTGAACTAGTGAAGGGTGTACCTCAAGGTGCAAGTTTCTATACAATCCCTTGTGTTTGTGTTAGCTGCTCAGTTGGGTCTGACTCTTGTAACCCTGGACAGGGTCCTCTGTCCATGGAATTCTCCAGGCAAGAATACTGGAGTGGGTTGCCAGTCCCTTCTCCAGAGGATCTTCCCCACCCAGGGATCAAACCCAGGTCTCCTGTATTGCAGGCAGATTCTTTACCATCTGAGCCACCAGGGAAGCCACAATCCCTTATAGCACAAGAATAACCTTGTAGCACAGAAGAGTACTTGGGGCTCAGGAATGCTATTCTGTCTTCATTCCATAGGACAAGCAAACTCTGATGAAATGGAAAAATTGAGACAATTGAATAGGTAATGGCAGAGGATGGGAAAAGAGGATAGAAGGAAGAACAAAGGGAACATCCAGAGGTTGCAATTTCTTTTGCTTGTGATGGCTATGAGATGAAGTATACCATTAGCAAATGAAGCCTCTTTCAAAAATCATGACCTGTCTATCAGCAGCTAACACTGAACTTTAATTATTATGAGGTGTATGGTGGCACATTGATTTTTAAAATTATGTGGTTTGTATAAATGGTTCATACCACAAAGGAAGAGAAGGGGAGACTATTAGATAAGTGTGAAGATGTGGAAGGGCTAATACAAATGATTAGAAAATGGTGGAGTGAAACTAGAAATTATCATGCAAAGTGAAGTCAGTCAGAAAAAGATAAAAACCATATGATATCATTTAATGTGGAATCTAAAATATGACACAAATGAACCTATCTACGGAGCAGAAACAGACTCACAAACATAGAGAACAGGGGGAGAGGGGAACGGATAGACTGGGAGTTTGGGATTAGCAGATGCAAACTACTATACATGGAATGCATAAACAACAAGGTCCTACAGTGCAGCACAGGGAACTATACTCAATATCCTGAGATAAACCATAATGGAAAGGAGTATTAAAAAGAATGTATATATGTATAACTGAGTCACTTTGCTGTATAGCAGAAATTAACATAATACTATAAATCAGTTATACTTCAATTAGAAAAAATAAATTAAAAAATATTTTTAAAAATCTAATGTGTTGACCAAAAAAAAAAGAAAAGAAAGAAAGAAAATAGAGGAAGACTAAATGTAGCATATATCACACCGATACTATCTAATGACCAAGCAGCTACAACACCCAGGAGACATTCAGCAAACAAGAACAGGAAGAAAATGTGAATGCTACTTGTGCAACAAGGAGAAAATGGGAATATGCAGATGTATAAAGACTGCTCTGATATGTGTTAAATAAAGGAAAAGGGAGTAATTGGCTATTTTCAAACTTCTAGAGAAGGGAAGAAAGATAGCTGTATAAAGTCCAAACCTATATATACATCAAGTATTTGCTCAGAGTGGTCACCACCCAGTGGATGTGTGACCAGTTTCTCCAACTGGTGGTTAGGAAACCAAAAGTGCTTCAGTGGTAATAACTCAGTACAAACAAAGGACCTATAAAAGTCTTGCTGACAACATTTTTTTCTCCCCCATTCTTCTCTTCTTATCAGCTGATGCTCCATAAAGGGTTTTTGTCAGGGCCTTTGACAGTATTGTAGAGCAAATGAAGGTGTTTAGAGAAACACTGTCGATCTAATTAAAAGTCAGATCAAAAAAATAACAGAGGAAAATATCAACAGATCAAGCTCTCAGGTTACAATTGGAGTTGGATTTTTGAGATGGTCACAGAAATAGTCTGGAGAGGAAGAAGGCAAAGGGATACCAAAGAAGGAGGGCCACTGAGAGGAAACAGACACAGAGGAAAGATGTAGGTCAATACAGCTAAAAGATGGGTAAAGGAGAAGCCCAGCACTGACCTACAACACTGAGACTCCAGTCAATGGGACAACAGCTTCATAGGCATCCTTGATGAACTAGGTAGAAGAGAAGTTTATCAGATGGAGAAAACCGGAAGGATTCAGGAGGAGTGACTCTCAGGCGTTTTTCTTTTCTTTCTTTTTTAAAAAAAAAAAAAAAGAAAAAGAAAAGGTGAGCATCTGGAGTCCAAGAGAAAGGGAAGATTATTTATAGGCCTGGGCAAAGTCAAGCAATGACGGAAGGAAGTCTTTCTTCCTGTGTCGGGTGGAGAGAGCAACAGTGGCAAACTTTATCGCTAGGTTGAAAGGGGAAATAACAGAAACAAAACTACTGTTTATATTGATGGTAAGAAACGCAGGGGAAATCTGGTTCCTTTTTCTATGAGTGGAGAAAGAGACCAGGAGAGGCACTTAGCACTGAAGGATAGCATAGCCTTGAAAGGACTGGCTCAAAGAGGACAAAAGAATGTGTGTATGTTGTGGGGTACGGGGGACACGCTAATCTGGGTGAGTATAGGTGGTGATGTGCTACAGAAGTCATTTTCAGTCAAAAAGGAATAGCAAAGGCCTCTCATTTAGAGAAGAGGCGGCATAAAAGGAGTTCAGAAATGAAGGGCAACCCTTGAGGTCTAATGAGAACACACTAGATGCAACATGGCAATTCTAAGAGTGGTCAACCTCAGAGTCCGATGAGCAATCCAAACCACAAGCCCAAGCTTTCCTGGAGTATCTAGTCTGAAGCTATATATCCTATGGACATGTTGTTTAGTCACTAAGTTGTGTCCAACTATTTTGTGACCCCACGGACTGTAGCCCATCAGGTTCCTCTGTCTGTGGGATTCTCCAGGCGAGAACACTGGAGTGGGTTGCCATTCCCTTCTCCAGGGGATTTTCCTGACCCAGGGATCGAACCCTCATTTCCTGCACTGCAGGAGGGTTCTTTACCACTGAGCCACCTGAGAAGCACCACATACACAGTACAAGCCAGAAATGAACCCCATTTACTTGTTCCCTTTCCTGACTCCATGTCCCTAGCCCCATGTTTGTTCTCCTGCCTCCCATTCTTTGCTGGTAGGCCATAGCATTGAACTCATTCAAATTTCTCACTGACAATTGCTATTCATTCTGACACTCTCTTTTAAGTCCTAGTCTGATTATTGAACGTTCTATAGTCTGGGGAACAAACGTAATAGAACACATCCATACCACGATAATCTTTTTCATGCTGATAATTAGACTCATCCTACTACTGGGAACACTAAAAGTTAATGCAAACCCTATGCTGATAGAAGAGAACTGTTAGGTACATACATCACCACTTTTCTTTCATGTCTGCTTCTATGGAAGCCAGGATGGGCCACGGAATTAGCGATTGAATAAATGGAGGGACTTAAAAGGGCAGAATCTAGAGGATTTGGTGAAAAAAAAAATTAAAACAAAATGGTATTTCCTTGATTGAGTTTCATTATTAGACGAAAACTTACAGTCTTTGTGTGCTCTTTTATCTCCAGTTTTTCTAAGGTTAAATGAACCTCAATGAATTTTAAAATCATGAATAGAAAATTGAGAAGCTGGAATTCTCAAGACTCAGTCAAGAAAACATGTCTATGTTTTGTTTTAGATATGCCAGTAGGGACAGTCAGAAAACTCTTAAGAAAATTGTCATTTTACCAATATATCAAATAACAGGTTACAAAACAGCATTACTCAAAGTGTATTCTTTGGAGTATTAAACCAAAAGATGATTCACAAAAAACCCCACAGTTCTTGGAATCAGATTTGGGAAATGTTGATGTACCATATGCCCCTTCTTGAAGTTTCGACACAAACATGAAAGGTTCTGAAAGTCCTACTGGATAGGAACCTATTTAGTGTTGTTCAACCCAGTTTTCCTGAACTTATTGGACCACAGAATTTTTTTCCTGATCTCTTGAAAATCTGTTTTGTGAAATGCCATCCAAGACAGTACTAAAGCCTATATTGGTTGCTTCACAGTTTATCACTGGCTTCCCCAGAGGCTCAGCAGTAAAGAATCTGCCTACAACGCAGGAGACGTGGGTTCAATCCTTGGGTTGGGAAGATACCCTGGAGGAGGGTATAGCACCCACCCCAGTATTCTTGCCTGGGAAATCCCATGGGCAGAGAACCTAGTGGGCTACAGTTCATGGGGCTGCAAAGAGTCGGACACGACTGAAGCAACTGAGCATGTATGCACATAGTTTATCACTTACTCTGGGGAGAAGTCTGTCAAGAATTGTGCCAAGGCAGGTGCTCCCAAACCAGGAATATGCAAAGGAAGAGGGATACTGAAGAGAGAGGGCCACTGAAAGTTACAGAGAGCAAGGAGATATGTCAGTCAACACAAACAAGGGGAAAGGGGGTACCAGGCATGGGCCAACCTTCTTGGCTAAGTAAACCCTCATGTGCTGTGCTTAGTCGCTCAGTCGTGTCCAATTCTTTGTGACCCCATGGACTGTAGCCTGCCTGCCTTTAGCTCTGTATTGTTTCCTTTCAAAGCTACCAGTTTCTGTGGCTGGGACAAAAAGAATGCTTTTTGAGACCTTGGAAAGAAGAATTTAAAATTAAAGTAATCCAGTGTACCAGATTTCATTTATTATGAAACATGGCAATCTGGATGGAAGGCATAGTGCAAATAAAGGAATTATGCTTTTGTGTTTCCCTAATAGTTTTACAAAGCCACTTGCTCAGTACTGTGCCCTCAGTAATCAGGCCAGATGAAGGCAATCACATAGTAAACGTCAACACTCGCTGTGTGTACAGTACTGTCTGACTATCACAGCTCTTTCACATCTGAGTCTTTGACTCATAACAACCTTGTGAGGCCAGTGATTGTGTTATTATCCATAGTTAGGAAAACAGGATTAGATGGGATCACAGCCATGAACACCTCATATACAAATAGATGGGACTCTCCTAACTGCCTGACAAATTGATGAGCAAAAAGTCCTGGCCAAATACTCAAAGACATGAGTTTGGGGAAGCAGCAAAGTGCCACGGGGAGAATGGTGACCTCGGCCTAAGAAGATGGGGGTTCTGTGATCCAGGTAAACAGCTTGGTTTTATTGGGTCTCAGTATGGCTCCCAAGCAAATGGGGATAATACTTTTCCTACCTATAATGAGATCATTGAGATGATCCCCAAAAATGAAATTTATGAAAGTACTTTACAGATTTTCATGCATGATGCAGACAGAAGAGATTTTATGTTTCTCACAAAGGTAAAATACAAAGGTAGCACTTTCCTGTCTTCGCAATCTGAACCCTACTTCCAATGCTTTAGCCCTCATCATAAAGTGAGTGCTACAGTACTTGTGTTTAAGTCCAAATGCTGATAAACCAAACATGCAGCTGTCCCCACAGGGCTGGACCAGATACCTTCTGAAGCACTTATTTCAATACCTTGTAAACAGGAGGAGCTAAAGTGATGGCAACTGTTATGTTCACAGTTTAACTTTGGTTTCTCACCTGTACTAAAAGGTTATATTTCTATACTCAAATCATTAAAACTTCATCAGTATTTTTTCCTCCTAAGAGATGCCAAGTTTTTATTTTACCAAGTAAGGGGCATCTTTAAATCCCTCCATAAAGATTGCTCTTTTCAATTGAGGAAGAATTAACACACAATAAACTGCACATATTTAAAGCATACAATTTGATAAGTTTTGGCATATGTCTACACTCATGAAATGATCTCCACCATCAAGAGACTGAAATTATCCACCATCCTCAAAGTTTCCTTGTATCCTTTTGTAATGACTCCCACTTGCCCCCACCAACTCCCCCACTCCAAGCAACCACTGATCTGCTTTGTCATTAGAGACTGCTTTGCACGTTCTAGAATTTTATATACATGGAATTATGCAGTATGTACTTCCTTGGGGGCTCTGCTTTTCTCATTTCTCATTCTACTTTTCTCTTGTGAGGTCATCTGTGTTGTTCACTATATCAATAGCTCACTTCTTTTCATTATTGAGTATAATCTACCATATTGATATACCACAATTGGTTGATCCATTCATCTGCTGGTGTATGTTAGGGTTGTTTTGAGTTTTAGCCATTATTTATAAAACTGCTGTAAACATTCATGTGCAAGTCTTCATAGAGACATATTCTTTATTTTCTCTATGAGTGGAATATCTGGATGGAATGGTAGGTGTATGTTTAACCTTTTAAGAAACTATCAAACTGTCTTCTAAGACTTTTGTACATTTCTACATTTTGACCTACATGTATTATAAGGATTCTAGATCCTCTAAAACCTTGCCAACACTCGGTATGATCACCTTTTAAACTGCAGCCATTCAAACAGGTGTGTAGAATCTCATTTTCTTCTTCATTTGCAAGTTCCTAATGACTAATGCTGAAACTCCAATACTTTGGCCACCTGATGCGAAGAGCTGACTCATTTGAAAAGACCCTGATGCTGTGAAAGGCGGGAGGAGAAGGGGATGACAGAGGTTGGATGGCATCGACTCAATGGACATGAGTTTGGGTAAACTCCAGGAGTTGGTGATGGACAGGGAGGCCTGGCATGCTGCAGTTCACGCAGTTGCAAAGAGTCAGACATGACTGAGTGACTGAACTGAACTGAACTGAGTAACTAAAGCAACATTCCATGCAATGACTAATGAACTAATGACTAATGAACATTTCATGCAAAGATGGGCTCAACAAAGGACAGAAATGGTATGGACCTAACAGAAGCAGAAGATATTGAGAGAGGTGGCAAGAATACACAGAAGAACTATACAAAAAAGATCTTCATGACCCAGATAATCACGATGGTGCGATCACTCACCTAGAGCCAGACATCCTGGAATGTGAAGTCAAGTGGGCCTTAGGAAGCATCACTATGAACAAAGCTAGTGGAGGTGATGGAATTCCAGTTGAGCTGTTTCAGATCCTGGAAGATGCTGCTGTGAAAGTACTGCACTCAATATGCCAGCAAATTTGGAAAACTCAGCAGTGGCCACAGGACTGGAAAAGGTAAGTTTTCATCACAATCCCAAAGAAAGGCAATGGCAAAGAATATTCAAACTACCACACAATTGCACTCATCTCACACTCTAGTAAAGTAATGCTCAAAATTCTCCAGGCTAGGTTTCGGCAATACGTGAACCATGAACTTCCAGATGTTCAAGCTGGTTTTAGAAAAGGCAGAGGAACCAGAGATCAAATTGCCAACATCTGCTAGATCATTGAAAAAGCAAGAGAGTTCCAGAAAAACATCTATTTCTGCTTTATTGACTATACCAAAGCCTTTGACTGTGTAGATCACAATAAACTGTGGAAAATTCTGAAAGAGATGGGACTATCAGACCACCTGACCTGCCTCTTGAGAAATATGTATGCAGGTCAGGATGCAACAGTTAGAACTGGACATGGAACAACAGACTGGTTCCAAGTAGGAAAAGGAGTACGTCAAGGCTGTATATTGTCACCCTGCTTATTTAACTTATATGCAGAGTACATCATGAGAAACGCTGGGCTGGAGGAAGCACAAGCTGGAATCAAGATTGCTGGGAGAAATATCAATAACTTCAGATATATAGATGACACCATCCTTATGACAGAAAGTGAAGAAGAACTAAAGAGCCTCTTGATGAAAGTGAAAGAGGAGAGTGAAAAGTTGGCTTAAAGTTCAACATTCAGAAAACTAAGATCATGGCATCCGGCCCCATCACTTCATGGCAAATAGATGGGGAAACAGTGGAAACAATGGCTGACTTTATTTTTGGGGGCTCCAAAATCACTGCAGATGCTGATTGCAACCATGAAATTAAAATAAAAGATGCTTACTCCTTGGAAGGAAAGTTATAACCAACCAAGACAGCATATTAAAAAGCAGAGATATTACTTTGTCAACAAAGGTCCGTCTAGTCAAAGCTTTGGTTTTTCCAGTAGTCATGTTGGATGTAAGTGTTGGACTATAAAGAAAGCTGAGTGCAGAAGAATTGATGCTTTTGAACTGTGGTGTTGGAGAAGACTCTTGAGAGTCCCGTGGACTGCAAGGAGATGCAACCAGTCCATCCTAAAGGATATCAGTCCTGGGTGTTCATTGGAAGGATGATGTTGAAGCTGAAAACTCCAGTACTTTGGCCACCTGATGCAAAGAGCTGACTCATTAGAAAAGAGCCTGATGCTGGGAATGATTGAGGGCAGGAGGAGAAGGGGACAAGAGAGGATGAGATGGTTGGATGGTATCACCGACTCAATGGACATGAGTATGGGTAAACTCCGGGAGTCGGTGATGGACAGGGAGGCTGTAGTTCATGGGGCTGCAGAGTTGGACACGACTGAGCGACTGAACCAAACTGAACTGAATGACTAATGCACACAGGTAGCATGGCCGAACAGTTTACAGTGCTGGATTTAGGCTCCAGTCTCTTCGGAGGTTATTTTTTGGGGCTTCCCTCGTGGCTCAGTTGGTAAAGAATCTGCCTTCAATGTGAGAGACCAGGGTTCAACTCTGGGTTGGGAAGATCCCCTGGAGGAGGGCATGGCAACCCACTCTAGTATTCTTGCTTGGAGAACCCCCATGGACAGAGAAGCCTTGGCAGACTACAGTCCATGGGGTTGCTAAGAGTCAGACATGACTGAGTGACTAAACACAGCACAATGACTAAAATGCTGAACGTCTTTTCATGTGTTATTTGTCATTTTTGTATCTTCTTAAGTGAAGTGTTTGTTCGAGCCATTTGCCCATTTTTTCTGTGTGGTTTCCTTATTATTAAAAACTCCAGTTTTTTTTTAAACAGTTGGTACAAGATTGGTAACTAAGAATTCAATCAAAATTTTACATAATTCATGGGTACCCAAGAGGATAAAAAATTCACAATGATTACTTCCTAAAGCCTATGCTGAAGTAAAACATTCTCTAAATGTTAGGGCAAACTTGAAATTCTTCTAAAGCTTGAAAAGAACTTAATTATTCTTTTAATCAGTATTGCTGCTAAGCCTACACAGGTTCAACTTAGTAAAAAAAAAAAAATTGCATTTCCAAGTACTCTACTTGTACCCAAACCATCTTAGTTAGTTCTTCCTTTGTACATCAGCTGAAAATCACCAAATTTTGTCTTGAAGCCACATTTCCTATTTTGTACTAATTATGTTCTAATATCTTAAGATTCTACTTTTCAGAAATTATGTTTTTATGTCAAATGTGTGCCTACATTCAAAAAGTGACAAAGGCCAAAACCTCTGTCACACTATGCCAGCAGCCACAGCTAAAATGTGATTTGCAAGCATGAAGATGAATTCTCCTTTAAGGTCTGTAGAATAGGCTAGATTTGAGGGCTGCTACAGGCTTTCCTTTGAGGAAAAGCAAGCCCAGTTCTGCTGTGCAGGGCATCGGTTCGCAGCTCAATTGTTACAGTTGATGTGGGTTTCCTTTTAGATGCCTGGAAAATGACTCTGCTGACCACATCCACATTCTGAAATACTTTTTGAGAACTTGTAACCAAACTGCAGGAACTGACTCATTTTGCAGTGCCCAGCTACCACACAATCGTACCAGAATAGACTCCAGTCAAAAGCAGAAATAGGGAGGTCTCAGAACACAGGCATCAAATTGTCTCTTTACATGGGGGGAGAGAGGGGGAAATCCCAGGGCACATGGGATGAAATGGCTCAAGCCCTAGGAGACCATCAAGATGTGACCAGCCAGAGGGGAAAGACTAAACAGAACACATGACTTCGTGGACAATATAGGTGTTACCCTCAAAGCTTAAAGTCAGAGGCTGGTGAAAAAAGGACCTGAATGTCTAGCTCTCTATAGTGCACCTAGAAAGTAGATTCAGTTAAGAGAGATATGTGTGGGAGAATCTGCAGGAAGATAGTGTCTTGAATGCCCATTCTGGAATTCCTTGCTCAGGAAGTTAGGAGCCTGCCCTCGTCTCTAAGTAGATGAGCAGGAATGGAATCCTAGCAGGGATGCCAGAAAAAAGTCAGGCTAGGGCCGAAGGACACCAGCGCTTAGGACCAGAGATTTGCTGGTACTCTAAGGTTCCCCTCCATCCTTTGTTATTTATTTCTACTTCTTTCTCTCTCAGCTCCCAATGTGGTCCATCCAACTGGGTCAGCTTCCTCGTGATCTGTGAATTCTCACTCCCTCTCTCAGTGCAGTTCCTACTTAAGGGGCAGGATGGAAAGGAGCACACTAGGCCCTCCTCCACAAAACACTCTATGTTCCCAAATTACTGACTTCTCCTCCCCACGAGGGAAACTGTCATTCTCTCAGTCAGTTTAAGCCAGAGGCAGTAAGGAAATCCAGTCCAGTTGAACTAAACTATAAATGACAAAAGCAGTAACTCTTTCCTGTAGGTGGGTCCTTGGCTACAAGAATACGAATGATAACCTAGATGCATAACTAACTAGTACGGCTAGGGGATAAAATTTAGATGTGAAATCTCAGGTGGTGTAAAATAAGATAAACCTGGACAATACCTCCAAATAGCTACCAAGTGCATCTGCTAAGCCCTGGGAGTTATCAGGCCTGGTTACATGGTCCAATGTTGATAAGGCCACCTCTATACATACTTTATGTCTCATCTCACTTCACGCCTCTTAACATATACAGTCTCAGAAAACAGAAATTGTGTCTATCTTATGCAAAAGGTAGAACTTTAGTATCAGATGATGAAAATAAAAGAATGACAAGGGGATGCAACTCATGTACAGCAGTCAACACTATTTTAAAGAAACTACAAGTGTTTTTAACACAAATTTAAAGAAAAAATGTAGACAGAATCCCCTTCTACTCAACTGGTCAACTGGTATGATTTTCCCACAATCCCTTTCTGCCTCCAATTGTAAAATGAACACGTGTGACATGACTTTTTAACCTATGTCAAACGGTAAATTTTCATACAGATTTCTAAGAGGTAAACTATCAATTGGTTGAACTGAAAACTAGGAGCTATATAAATCACTTTGAACGTAGAATGAATTAAAAACCACACAGTTCAAAAGTCTAAACTATTTATCACTGAGTGCAAAATCAGCAAAGATAGGTCCCTTGGAAAAGTGAGTTTGGGCTAAGTGTAAATGGAATTGAAACATCTCACTGCTAGAAAACTGAGTACTCCATGCCTCTGAGGAATAGATGTGACAGGAAAAAATTACCCACTTTTGGATCTTTAGCTGATAAGGAGTTGATAGCTCAACTTTATCTTCCTTTACCAAGGTTTTCATATCATCATAATTTAAACGACGAAAGTAGCATTTCCCAAAAGAGTGCCCTACACAACTTCTACACACTCCGGTTATGAGGCACAATGGGCTAGACTCTCTAGGATCTTTACAGAAGTCACCTGTCCCTTTGGAACACCATCTTCCTTCTCTTCAGTTACCATTTTCTATCTTTAGCTTCCCAAGTGGCTCAGTGGTAAAGAATCCACCTGCCAAGCAGGAGATGTGGGTTCAATTCCTGGGTCAGGAAGATCCCCTGGAGAAGAGAATGGCAACCCACTCCAGTATTCTTGCCTGGGAAACTCATGGACAGAGGAGCCTCGTGGGCTATCATCCATGGTGTCCCAGAGTCAGACACGACTCAGCAACTAAACAACAAGAACAACTTTCTCACAGCTTCTTACTACAGCCAACGGGGCCCTATGTGATCTGCAACTTACTACCTCCCACTCCTCATCTACTACTTTCCCCCTTGCTTGCTGCTCCACACTGACCTCTTTATTGTCCTTTGAACACACTAAGCTTGCTCCCTCCTCCAATGCAATGGTTTTGTTTTCTCTGCCTAGACTCCTCTTCTCCCAGATTCACACATGGCTCTCTCCTCGCTTCCCACAGATAAGTCTGCACAAATATTGAAACATCAGAAAGAACTTTCCTGTCAGCTCTGGATAAAGTAGCTCTTTCTCAGACTCCTGGGTACTCCCTATCTGTTGGAGCAAGCTTTGTCTTTTCTTGCTAGCACCTTTTAACGCCTGGCATCTACTTATTTGTTCAATCACTGTCAGCCTGCCTCATCCATGCAATCAGGGAGCTTGTTCACTGCTATATTCTCAGACCAGGAACACCATCTGATATATGGTAGGTGTGCAATACATTTTGGTAAAATGAACGTTTCCCACCTGACAGCTTTGTCAACTGTTTTGCTACAAGCCTTACAGGGTCTGGCTGGCACCTGGGACAATTTTTGTTAACATCTTACCAAATACCCCATACTTCAAGGACCAAGTGGATAGGAGCTATAGGAAAGTTTTTTTCCCAGCCTGAAGAGAAATTGTGCAAAGGTTGTGGGAGAAAGAACAGTTTCTTTATAGTCTCTCTGCCATCCAAGGGTAGAAGATTCGTGAAAATCTTTTTGAGTATCACTGCCAAACAGGATGGAGGAAAAGGTAGAAATTTACTATCTTTACCAACTTAACTTGTCCCAAACAGTCCTTAGTTGATCTAGCTCAGAGAGAAGAGCCCTGAGATCATGAGCCATCCTTTTAGAGGCTGAATGAGTTTTGTTTTTAAATTTACATTAAACATTTCCTTCCATTGGGCCATATATACCTGCTATTGATGTAGACTTCACATGTCATGCATTGCCTTTCTTGCTATAGTCACACCTGTATCAGAAAACAAAAGTCTGCACCATTACAAATAATTTGAATGGTTAGTTAGGTGTGTTTTGAAAACTATGGAAAATAACACTCAGGTTTAAAGCACAAGTAAACATAATGACTGCCTTGAGAAAGAGTATTCCTAACTGTAGCACAGTGACAAGTAACACTTCTTTAAGTGCTGGTAGTTTAAGCCCTCTTCCCTATCCTCATCTCCCCCAGAGAGAGTATCCCTCATTTTTTCCACCTTCACTTAAACAGATATTTTCAAAAACTCCTAATATATTTAAACGAGGGCAGGAGAGGACTTTGGGCCTCAAAATTGATTTAAATTCCATTTTTAAATTATTTTCCAAGACACCATTGTGGAATCCTTTGTTGTCTCATAATTTTCTTCAGAGAAATGAGTCAAAAACTCAGGGGAACTCTTAGACTGGATTTACGGATGGATTTCCTACTATGAGCCCTTTTCCCACCACCATTAAAGAAGGAAAGAAAAATCATTTCTCTGCATTATTTTCCTGTCAGAAGTCCCTTCTTCCCCTTACTTTAAAAAAGAAGTCCAGCTGCAAAAGGAAGATGCTTAGAGATTTTGATGAATGTCAGTCTGTGAAATGTGCTTTGTCTCCAAGATGGCAAAGGTCAAGTAAAAGATATAGTCATTGAGATGAAAGGAATAAAGACTGAGTTTGTAGTTATTCCTCTTCCTTCTCCTAATGGACCTCATCCTGGCCTTTCTTTCATCTGTCTGCAGGCAGCGACTGAATGAGTTAGATGAGAATACAGGTGAATGAATGAATGAATGAACAAATGAAGGAATAAAGACAGGTATGCTTTAATATATCCTCTTACAGGCAGGCTCAGACCAAGGCGAGGATAATTTTTAAAGAAATTTCTAAGCATGCTGAACCCACAGGGTAGGGCAGCCTGTCCTTGCCTTCTAAACCACATTCTCAACCTACATTTGAAGAAGGAGGAAATTCTCAAGGTGAAACTCCTTTCCCATATTCTGAAAATTAATGCCTCATCCAAACATGGGGTTTTATGCACATAGATGGCTTCTTATAAATCTTTACTTAGAAATTTTGCCCCTCTAGATTGTTTTCAGAATGAGATGAAGATAAAAGAGAAAATACTAATAATTACTGATTCTTACTCATTTTATTTTCTATGGATGAATGCTATACCGGATAAAAGAGTCTCCAGAAAGGTTGACGAAAGTGCATCCTGAGGACCCAAATGCTCACACACTTCTCCCTTCCACCCCACTTTCAAGTGAAAACATTAGAGAAAAAAATAGGGGAAGTTACATGAGTAAGTGTGTTAGTGCATGAGATCAACTGAAAACAAGGAATTCCCCTCTTAGACTTCAGTGGCCTAATTAAAACTCATAAAACACAAATGACTAAAACTGCTCCCATCAATTTGTGAAATAAGCAGCAGAAAAAGTCAATTTTGTATTTCAATATTGAGAGGGCCAGGCCTAGAAGATATGACACTTTGCAGAACAGAGATGAGAAGACCATTTCTTAGACTTTCAGGTTCAGTCAACTTTTATTCTGCTTTCTGTCTGAAGTACTTGCCATCTATACTAGTGACACCATTTGGACATAGACTTTGGTCCCACAGCTTATCAGCTGAGTGGTCCTAAGCATATTCCTTTACCTCTCTGTGCCTTAGTGTCTTCATCTATGAACTGGTCATAAGAATTGCACCAATGGGTGGTCAAGAGAACTAAACAGGTCAGTGTGGGCAAAGTCCTCATAAATGTGCCTACCCCAAACATTGGAAGTGTGCCAGAAATGGCAGCCACCATTATCATCACTGTTTCACTTCATCTGATGTGAAGGAAAACATATCACTTAGAATGGATCCATAGGCTTTGAGACTAAACTGAAGTCTGGTCCTAAAAGGATCTGGGAAGGAACTCAACTGTGTGAAGTACCATCATTCCAGGAACCACCACATGTGCTTTATGTGTGTTCCCTTATGTCACAGTTCTGGGAGCTAATTCCACTCTCTGGGGCTTAGGGACAGAAATGGGAATCTGGTCCCTCACTCAGCCCAGCAAGGGGCCAAGTAAGCTTAAAGCACAAGTCTATTTGCTTCCAAAACCTGGGTCGCTTAGGGAGCAAACACATCAATGGCTGCTGTGAACAGGTACCTTCTTGGGGTTATGGGAACCACCATCACGTACTTGATATCCACTGGAAAGTGTATGGATGCGTGGAGATTTTTGGTAATCAGAACTTTGAAAAAATCTTGTAACATTTCACTGGGCTTGCACAAAATCACTCAGTTTCTCTCGTTGTTACAAACTCTAATCTCGCTTTATATATCTCACACAAATCCTAATTGAGAGAAGTCAATGGGTTCTCACTTGAAAAGTCTGTGTCCATTTGCTTTAAGAAAGGTGGGAAAACTAAGCTTTCTTCCAATACTACCACCAGTTACGGGCTTTCAGTAGAACAGGTGCTAAAGGAGAATTAAACTCTTACAAGACAGAAAGGTAAGATGATTTAAAATAAAACCTTAGCTTGCTTTCCATAATCAATGACTCTATCTTCTACCTTAATCAGTTATATTTTGCTTTTATGCAAGTTATTACTTTGGTAGATTGACCATTTAAAAGAAAGCAACTAGCACAGAGTTGGACACAACTGAAGCAACTTAGCAGTAGTAGTAGCAACTATTTTGCTATTAAAATATACCTAAGAAAAACAAAAGGTCTTAATTATATTGACTTACAACAGTATTTTATATTCAACTTTTATACATATCTAATCTGTCCCTTTAAGAATTTAAAGAAAAAGATTTAAGAAAATCAACTCCATGAGAGCTCTAATGGTGTATATATATGACATTACTTACAGTTAATAATATCTATGTATTTTTTAATTTTATATTTTAGACTATCCTAAATACTTTGGCATGTATAAACTAGAATAAATATAAGATTGAAAGACAATAGGTTACACAGTTGAGAACTTAAGAACTTGAGGCAGGAAGTGTCCAAAATTAAATAATTTACATCTTTTAATATGTAGAATGATTATTCTATATTAATTAAAAATTTTTTTTAAAGAATAGCAAGTAGGCAAGTTTAAGATGTTTTCACTGGAATATGTACAGTTCTCCAGTTCCTTATCTAAATTGAAAGTAGTTCATAAAATATAAAAGTAAAGTAATTACTTCTCCTTAGTAGTTAAAAATTGTCTTGATTTTTTAAATACTCAATGATTATATTCAAATTTGGCTAAGTTTCCTCTCCTGAATGAAGACACGGGTTCTCCAAATTTTGATTGCACAATCAAAACAGTTTAAGAAAAAGAAATTCTCATGGTTGCGAATATAAAAATGGTAACAGTAAGAAAAATCCAATGAGCAGAAAAAATTCCACTATTTCTAACAGTCTGAGACTGATGGCAGGAAAGAGTTTGAGTAAGGACATCAAAGAGAAATAAATGTAGGACCCTTAGATTTGTTCCAAGATAACGTAACTGCTAGTGCTTGACTGAAAGGCCAAACCAATAAATAAGCACAAACATAGCATGTCAGAGGTAAGTGCTCAGAGGGAAATTAAGCAAGACAGTGGGACAGGGAAGTTGGGAAGTAGAGGAGGGGTTGTTATCACCTTGGAATGAATTTTAACACTAGAAACACAGAGGTATTGGAAAGACACCTTTCTTTGAGAAGCATTGTTAAAAGCATCCTTTTGTGGATACAGGGTCCTGCAGCTCAAGGTCCATAGGCACCCGTGCTGTGTCCAGTGTGGCTCCCATGCCAAGGAGCTCATTCCCGCTGAGGTGATCCATGCCCTCCTCTGAGCCCAGACCTCCTGCTGGATTAAGGGCCCAAGATATGTCTCCAAAAAGACTTTTCCCACTATTCAAGATCATTTCCCTGGGGGTGGAGGAAAGAGTTATTCTGTGCATCTCCATTTTTCAAGATAAAGAAGTCAGGCTGACTCCTGATGGAGCACCTATTGGGAAGCCTGTAATGAGATGAAGAGCCTCTCAGAGCCCTGGAAATGCCCACCTTGCCACCCAGGAAAACCATTCCACAGCAGGCCCTTGGTAATGACCATGATGGTGATGTCATCAGCTGCCAATGACACCAGGCACAGGGTGGCCAGGAGTAAACAGCTGAAACGCCCCTGTAACTCACTGGAGAGGTCCAGTGCCATATCTTTAGGCCTCCCACGTACCTGAAATGGATTCATTAAGAGCAGACTGCAGCTAGACTGCTTGCTTTCCGATCTTGGATCTAATCACTTCCTGGCTGGAACACTTTGGGTAAGTTGCTTCCCCTTGTTTCTCCATGTAAAGTGGGAATAACAGCCCTATCGGCTCCCTTCAGTTTTTGTGAGGATTACATCAGTTAATAGGTGAAAGCATTTTACACCAAGACACATCTACTGAGCATCTGCCATGTGCCAGACACTGTTCTAGATGCCAGTGCGTGGCATATAATGTGAGCTCAATGTATACCAGTAATGAGAAGTCTACAAACCCTTATCTGATTCTCAGACTGATTATGATGATGGTGAATTTAAACCCCAGTACTTCATGACCAAACACATTAATAATTTCTACAGTAAAACATACAAACATTATACTAAGTAGGATAAATAAAGACTATAAATAGCTTCATGCCAGTTTAGGTCAGGATTTGCTATCAAAATTTTTACATTCAAATCTTTTGCTTGTCAGACGTTTTTGGATTTCAGAAGCAATGGTGGACCTATATAGTAAGTAAGAGGCAAAATCCATTGAAATCTGCTTTTCCTTTCTAACTTCTGGATATGCTGTGTGTGAAAGTGTTGGTTGTTCAGTCATGTTTGACACTGTGCAACCCTATGGACTGTAGCTCACCAGGCTCCTCTGTCCATTTAGAAACAAAGATCTGGGAACTAGGTATGGTCATTGCCACCAAAGTGTCACTGCTTCTGTGTTCTCTCAGTGGATAAAGCTGGGCCATATGTGTTTGCATGCACTGTGCTGTGCTTAGTCACTCAGTGGTGACCGACTCTTTGTGATCCCATGGACTGTAGCCCACCAGGCTCCTCTGTCCCTGGGATTCTCCAGGCAAGAATACTGGAGTGGGTTGCCATTCCCTTCTCCAGGGGATCTTCTCAATCCAAGGATCGAACCCAGGTCTGGACATACTAATGACCGAATAAATGGTCAAAATCATTTAGGAGCAGAAAATAGGAAGCCCTTCAGGCATAGGAAATCCACAACTGCACAGTTAATCTATGCTAAATATAATTCAGGAAATCAGTCCAGAATATTCATTGGAAGGACTGATGCTGAAGCTGAAACTCCAATACTTTGGCCACCTGATGTGAAGAACTGACTCATTTGAAAAAACCCTGATGCTGGGAAAGATTGAGGGCAGGAGGAGAAGGGGATGACAGAGGATGAGATGGTTGGATGGCATCACCGACTCAACGGTCCTGAGTTTGAGTGGACTCTGGGAGTGGTGATGGACAGGCAGGCCTGGCATGCTGCAGTCCATGGGGCCACAAAGAGTCAGACATGACTGAGCGACTGAACTGAACTGAACTGAACTGAAATATAATCTAAACAATCCTTCACCCCTCCAACAGAGTGTGCCATAAGCTTCTCTGTCAACCAATTTATTTCCACAAACGACAGGTCTTGGGTTTAGGTTAATATACTTAAAATTTACCACTATTTTAATAGTACAACCCTATCTTTCCTATGGAAAAAGGTCAAGCTATTAAATGATTTTTAAAACTGACTTAAAAACATAGACCTTCAAAGAATACAGGATGCTCTGTAGTTACTCTAGGGGAAACAAATAAACGTTACACCAAAGAGGTAAACTATCTTGCTATCAAAGGAATTTTCTCCACATTGCACTGGAAGAAATATTTGCAGCTCTTGAAGAGCTATACAATAACTGGTTCAAGATGTTCGCACTGCTGGTCAGCACTGGATAAAGGATTTGCACAAATGCATGGAAACCGGCTTCTCTTGCCTCTTTGTTACCCCCATATGTTGTTATTTATCCTCCCCAAATTCTCTGACCCCTTTCCACTTATTTTATACTCAAGTATTGCTTTGTTCAAGACTTCTGTTTACCACTCCCATGGCGATTGGTACACAAAGGCAAGTCAGGAAGACATGGAACGAACGGAGATACTTATGTTGCTTCATGGTTTTTTCCCCTTCTCATTATCCTCCTACTCAGTGAGACTGTAGTGGGAGGTCTGAATGACATTTGCAAACCGAGAACTTAAAGTTACATTTCAACACCCAGTCCCTCGGTTGTCATAGGAACAACACTATGAGGCTTATCTAGGTTCTGACAAACAGTCACTTGTTCTGCGAGTGATTAAAGTTCCCCCTTCCAATCAAACATATACACACATACATATCCATACCTCAAAACATTTAGTTGGGTAGAACTGTATACCACACCAAAAATGTAAAATACAAGCCCAAAGGGAAAGAGCTTATATTCCTGGATTTGCAAATATCAATACTATTTGAGAGAAACTATTCTGAAGTCTGTCCCTTGACCTGAGTCCCTTCAGTTTACAACTTTACATACCCACATAGAGACATGTGTGTACCATTAATATCTTTTAACAAGATATACAAAAAATTCTAGTACTCTCCATAATCCCAGCAGAGAATTCAGGGCAATGCTGTTATTTATTTTACATGTATTTTTTAAAATTAATAAATGCTAACAGAGAAGAGCACACAGAACTAGAAAACATGAAGATTTAAAGAAATGCTTCTGAATACACTTTCTAGCATTTACTGTTTCAGCCTGCTTCTGTCATATTTTTGTCATTCAAAACAATGGCCTCTAAATGGATGAGTAAAACCTAAAAATTATATAGAGGCTTTATGTCCATTAAGCACAGCAGTATTTAGACAGATTATTAAATCATCATGTTTCTTCCAAGTATTTACATAAAATACAGAGCTGAAAATAACTGTGAATCACTAAACACAAGCTAGCAGTCAGACATAAATTACCTGTAAATATCTTAATGTCTTGTCACCACTTCTCTGGCTCCAAGACTTTGAAACCTACAAATCCATGTACTTCAAGAAAAAGAGTAGCATTTTTCCATATCCTCAACCACACTTTAAGTCAAATAAGCTGTAATATTAACAAGTTTGGATCACCAGTCTGATTTATTGGAAGATCTGCCCTTAATGACCATGCTTACCTTGCTTTTTATCTATTTCTTTGAAAATAAGTACTTCTACAGAAGTCTTGAGAGCTACTAGTCTGAGAAAAATGATCTTAAAAACTCTTAAAGTATAAGCAGGAAAAACAAAAAAGACCAATTAACAGATCCTGCTAGATTTGTCTTTCTCCCTTCCACTCTCACCTCACTCTCGTGCCAACAAGAGAAAGTGTAGAACTGCTATCCTGCTTTTTATTATACATTTTCCCCCTTTGAGTTAAGGATTTCAAAATTTTGAAAGTGAAAACCCAAAGTCAGAAATGCAGATTCAGTTTTCATTTTGAAATAAGGTATTTTTGAGAAGTAAATTAATAACATTGTATTCTCTATAACCCCAAACTTACAATTCTGTCACTAATAGTTTTGTTGTACATATTCACATTCATAAAGGGAGATCACCAAAATAACCTACACATTACTGGCAGTTAAAGGACAAAATATTTTTCCATCTGATTCTATAAGTGGACATCACATGATTGCTTCTATTGACCAATAAGAAACTGGTAAAATCAGAGAGCCACCGACCATTCTGGATTTATTTTCTTATTTTATTCAACTTTTCCAAGAGTCATCCTTAAGAAGCCAAATCAAGAAATCAGACATTCATGCTTAATATAAAATTGTGTTTCCTTATGGTTCATGAACAAGAAACTATTGTATATAATACAGTTATTCAAAGTATTATTGTATTTCTCTGGAAATTTAAACATAAGGGCCACTCAGGTTTAAGATTAGAAAAGTGAATTTGAGGTTTCAGAGGGAGACATAGGCACACCAGTAAGAGCTGCTAATCATGATTTCTCAAAATGTCTCTCAAAAATAAACCATATAGAAATAACCACCCTTTCACTGTATTAATGTAATCAAATGGAACAGTCTTAAAATTCATGACACAAATGTAAAAAAAAAAATCTATTACCATCTACCCTTCATAATCGGTAGGAAATTTTTTGAATGCATTACTTAAACTTTAATTTTATAGAATTCTAACTAAATTCTGGACATCCTGGGGTAGAAGGAGGGAAAGGAGGGCAAGTTGACTAATTCTGAAAGCATCTCTTCAAGTATCTATCACACATACTGTTCAGACTAAATGGAAATCTATATCCATGGAATGTTAATGCCACAATTCTACCAAAGAACTCGTTTTTATTTTCTTTTCCCCCATATTTGGCTAAACTGGTAATGCTCAGCTCATCTTTGTTAATTACCTGGCTTCTTCTCAGTCTTTATGCTATATTCTCGAGCTGTTCCTTTTTAGAATTCCTCACTCTGTTTGTATGTTCTTTAGTTCAACACAGTTGTTAGGGGTCTGTGAACAATTTTACAATTCCCACACACGGCATATGATATCTATTAGGGAGCAATGCCACTTTTCACTTACCAATTCTGGATAAAGCAGTATTTCCTGGTGACAGAATGCTGCTGCTTCCGTTCGCTAAAACTCCCTCTTCACAGCTTGATAAATCTGATTAGAAAATGTCTTTGTTCCAGATCACACGAGGCGCTTTTTTCCTATGAAAGTTTTCTAAAGAGTTATCTGCATTTCATTCCTGTGACAAAACGAATAAGAACAAGGGGGTGGGGGTTGGGGGGGAACAGGGAGTAAGTCCACACAAGTTCCTGGCAAAGATTTTTTAGCTGCATTTTTCTGAGTTTAATCAGTAAGCTACATTAAAGTGACAGTTACCAGTTCAGGGAGCCAGAGTTTGATCAAGGCAGCCACAACCAATTTGGGTGTCTTCCACTGATGTGCAGACCCCAAGGAAGTGGTCCCTTGGTCATCTATCACATGTGGCTGAATCACTGGACACCCATCGCCACCCCCTCTCCTCCCCTCCCACAGCCCCTGTTGAGTAGCAGCCCAGGCAGGAGTGACTGGTCGCCCAAAGCGGGACTTCTTATAGGGACCCGCCAATTAGCTGCTGACCAATCGCAGGCAGCACCTAGTACCTAAGTCACATGACAGGGCAGTCCCTATGACTGCAGGATTTCTGAATTACTGGGGTTACACAAAGGACACTCATTCAGGAAAAGAGGGGGAAAAAAAAGCCATAAGCTGAAACAGAAAACGCCCAGGCTGTGACAACTCCGGCTTTAAAATAGGGAACACCCGAGCCTCACACAGACAGACAAAAAGCCACCACCAAGCCAGGATGGAAATCAGAGGAGTGCCTGGCACATATTAAAAAATAATCCCCAAGCCGAGGCTGAGTTTACAAACCCACTTCAGCTATAAATCTACTCCTCCTTTCCCCTTCCTCTTCAGTCTCCCCAACAATTTTGCATTCTTCTTTATTCTAAAAAGCTCCGGTGAGCCTCCACACAGCGGCTGGAGGAAAAATGGGTGAGACACAAGAGCCACGCTCTTTTCAGCCCTTCCAAATACCACTAAAGGAGATTCAAAGTCTGCTGTGAAAAAGTTTCTTAAACGAAATACATTTATCTCAAAATGGTTGCATAGTTGAGACAAAATTAAACACAGTCAGGACCAATTTGTACCGTAACGACCGAATCATCAGTCTCCCCCCACCCCTTTCTTTCTCCCACTCTCTCTCATGTAATCATTTTGGACTGTTCACATTGAGAACATTCTCGTTAAGTAAATGAGCCCCCCGCTTAGTGAGCCAGCTACTAATTTATCTAACACCCCCAATGTAGTTCTCAATTATTTTTTATATCCTAGGAAACATTCAACTGTGGACACCCTACCATTTCATTATCCCTCCCCCCAAAAATGGTACTTACATTTGTTCTTTGTTTGGGTCTGTCCAGTTTCTCCCTCTCCCCTAGACATCTGAAGCCAAAATATGGACATAGCTTCAACCTTCAAACCTAAAAGGCCCTATTTTGATTGTGCAAGGCTGCAAGAGCTCTTTCTCCGAGGCAAGCCGGGAACACTGTGCTGCTTGCCATTCCCAATTTATGGAAGGAAGCGTATGTCAAACAAACCAGGTGATGACTCAGACTGCCTCCCCCAGCCACGTTTTCCCTAGAATGGGAGGGTAGCGTAAGTGCAGCCCATTTGGATGTGACTCAGTTTTATTAGACTGGTGATTGTAGTTAATCTGACAAGCTCACATTTTTTTTTCTCTTATAACTTGTACATTTCAGGACCACAAGGCAGATTATAAATGGCTTCAAAGAACTGGATCATGTAAAGGAGAAAGTGCAAGATTATTTTGAAGGTATGGTGAGGCTCTGGTTCTAGTCCCAAATATTTAAACCATCCTAATTATTTGTTGAAAATTTTGCAACTGAGGCAACTGAACGTTTGAGTTCACACGAACAGCAGTAAACAGGTTTTATAATTTTAGTCTACTGGAGGCTTTTATCATGGAGGACCAGGACTCTTTTCGTCCTGTGGATCCAAGTTTAAGTCTGTAAGTCTGCAGCCCACGTGGCATGTTCTTTCGGAAGTGGTCAGGGGCATGGGAGCCATGTTGCAACTTTCACTTTTGCATCTACTACAGTTCACATTTTAATCTGAGCCACTTACACACAAGCACATATGCAATATAACCACATCTCTCTCTCTCACACACACACAAGCATCTGTACTGTTCTTAAATCCCAACCTGCCTACAAGCTGCAAAATAAAAACCTGAAAATCTTCCAATATCATCTGAGAAAATTCTGATTAAATACATTGGCATGCCTGAAAGTCTTCCTCTTCAGCAAAAAAAAAAAAAAAGTTTACTACCAAGATGGGGGTGGGATTACATGGAATAAATTGTTCCCAGGTATTACACAGACAGGAAGAATGCAGTAATAAGGAGTCCAAGTCCCCACACAAAAAATCTGGAAGCCTTGGTCTGAGCAGTTTAACTTCAGTTATCTCCTTTCAGCATACTTCCTTTAACCCTGACAGAGTTAGCAACTGCTCTGACCAAGGCTTGACATGCATTGCTGATTATGCCTTGATGGAGAACTAATTTTGTTATAATATAAAAAAATACAGTCTATTTCTATAATATATCAAAATGTTCAAATATCTCATTTTCAAATTGGTAGAGGAAGGCAGAGAAAAGGTATATACCCTGTAAATTCAGTTGATTTAGGAGCCGACTAGTCACATTACAGAAAGAGTCCCTGTACTCTTTTACTGGAATAAATCCCACACTAAATGTATAGATAGAACTGACTTTCTGAAGTTAAATCCACATAAAAAATTTAGAAGTACATTTCCAAATTGTACTTTTGAAATCTTTCTATTTTAACTATGTGCACATATTTCTCATTTGGTTCTTAAAACTTACACTTCCATAGGGATGTATTAATCTAGCCACTGACTTTTTTTTGAGTAAAATTTTATTGGTTTAAAGAAAGTTGTCTTCCTACAATATATAAAGACTATAAAATCTATAACTACATGGCTTTCAATGGAAATAAACACAGACTATGAAGACAGCATATTAATAGAATTGAACGCTTGAAATTTGGGCATCTAAAAGAATCCATAACATATTTTTAAAGCCTAGAGCCAGACTTGCTGAGGTTTGAATGCTGGCTCTGCTGATACCTAGCTGTGATACCTGGGTTAAAAATACATGTACAAGCGGAGGACAGTTCCTGACAGATAGTATGTACTATGTAAGGATTGGCTGTTTTGTTATCATTGTCAATCAATCTCTACGTTTTAACAGCCCTCTACGCACCATCATTTTAGAGTAATACATAGTCATTTTAACATTTCTGCATGAGAAAAATACAATTCCATAACTTTTCTTAAAAGAATCACTTGACAAACACTTAGCCAATCCATATTTTCCTCCCAAAGTTTCAGTGATTTTAATACTTGTCTGGTTTTACACTTGACATCTGCTGGGGCCTTTCTGTCCAAATTTCTTGGAGTTTCCAAAAGCCAGTGCAGAATCGGGCTAGGACCTGCTGGGGAGGACATTCAAGAAGAATTTCCATTCCAGTCAGCCCAGATGGGTCAAGACATGGAAACTCATCGGCCGGCCAGGAAAGAAGGTGAATGGGTCAAAGACTGGGGGAAATACTACAGTCCTGTGGGCGTGGAGCACCACCCTTGGCATCAAAAAGGGGCCCCCAAACAGAGGCATAAGGAAGTGGTTTCAGACCCAGGAAAAAGACATTCACTGTTTATTCTCTCCGCAGGGTCATGACATAAAACTCCACCATAGTTACCCTCAGGGAAAACCAAGGAGTGAGGGTGTGTGGGGATTTCAAAAAGAAACCTCAGCATGCACTCTCTCCCATGCTGTCTTTTATTAAGGAATTTCATTTCTTACAGGAGAAAACTACATGGATTTCCATCTGAAAACTCTGTGAAGAAATTCAAGCATCCCACAAACCCTCCAGTAACAAAGCTAATCGTTTCCAGCCAGCATAGAACATATTTGAAGAATGATAAAATGGACAGCAACCAGACATCGCTGAGATGCAGGCAAGTTTTATAAATATGGAACTCCTCAAATATGGTGCTCGGCACTGCTCTGGGGGAAAAGAGAAATAATTCTATGTTTTGTTGGAGGGCGAGCAACTGCTTAGACTTGTCTTTATCCAGGCAGTGTTTCTGAGACAGATGGTAACAGAATGGGGGGAAAGCCAGCAAAAATGGAGAGAAGGTGATTAGGATTACAAATGAGTGTTTGGGGGAAGGCTTGATTCCATTCCCCTCCATTCAGGAAGACACACAGAGACCTGATTCAACAGTTTAGTTAAAGCCAGGTTTGGAGCTTGGGCACAGAACTTCCTCTTGGTCACTGCTCCTGTCTCCAGGCAATCTCTAAAACACCAAATGATCCAACTGTGTCAGATTCCCACAAACCAGAACTACAGGTCAGGATACAGACAGACAGCCTGAGTTCTAATACTGGATCTGGGACTATAACCTGTGGGGACTTAGGAAAGTGACTCCATTTTTCTCACAGCTTTGGTTTCATCTGGAGAATGGGAATAACTGAGAAAATATGAGGAAGGAATAGAGATCACTGCATCCATAATATGTGCCATAATCATCAGCTCACTAAAGGGGAGCTTATCACCCCCATTACCAATCTTCCAACTCCTTCGGGATGGGAGGGAACTCAACAATCTTAAGGCTCCTAAGTCACACTGTTCATCTGAAGGCTGACAAAATGACTTTCTCACTTATGTTTTACAATGATCAAACATCTTTAGATTCATATTGATATCTGGCAGAAACCAACACAATACTGTAAAGCAATTATCCTTCAATTAAAAATAAGAAATTAAAAATAAATCTTTGGGATAAATAACAAGGACCTACTGGATAGCACAGGGAACTATATATTCTATATCCTGTGGTAAGCCATAATGGAAAAGAATATAAAATAAGAATGTATATATACATGCATAACGGAATCACTTTACAGCAGAAATTAATACAACATATCTTTGGATAATGGCTAGATTCACTTTTGGATTATAGCAAAGTAATATACTTTGAGATGAGAAGATCAGTTTTATATCCAGTGTATATAAAATTCCCAAAATAAGAAAACATTCATAGATGCCTGCCTATGTGGCTATGTGGCTACCTCTACTAACATGCACGTGAACTATGTCTAGAATTATATAAGACACTCTTAACATTTCTTTGAGAGTTGCCCTTTGTTCCATGCTTTTCCTATTATATAAGCAGCCACTCTGCCCGTCTTCCTGCAATGATTTCAGATCTAAGCAGTACACTTTGCTCAGAAAAGTTTTCATTAGTTGTCTTCTTTTCCCCACCCATTTTAAAGAATGAACTGACTCAGTTTTTGATGGCAACGCCACTGGGTGGGAGTGAATATGGGAGTGGGCAGGGTGGGAGAAAGGGGGGAGGAGGAGGAGGAGGTGGGGGTAAGAGCCAAGAGCTGAATCACAGCCATGTGAGTAATCTTAGGCTTTTTTTTTCCTCTTCCTAAGGGTATGAATCAAATTAAGCTTGTTTTGCTGTGGGTGAAGGAAGAGGAATATAATAGCATGAATCAGAGCAATTATCAAATATGTGGCACTCACTAAAAATTAATTACAATCACTGCTTTCTCTCACATGTCTACCAGAAGATGCCGGAGAGCTTTTGTTAATCAATATAATCCTTTACAAAATTTCTCAAGAGTTTGAACTTGATTCTCACCCTCTTCCCTTGAAAAATTTCCTTTTACACATGCAGTGCAGACACAGGAATTATTTTGGAGCTTCTGTGAGATAATCTTGGGCCCTTAGAGATAAGGGTGAAAACAACGTGGCTAATACTGGGTAGAGACCAGGTTACACACTATCGAGCCATGAGGGCTGGAAGCAAAATTCTGAGTTTATGAAAACAATCACTCAGACGTGAGTTTAACCTTTCAAGAGCTCACCGATGGGAAGGCTGTAAGCAACAACAAACCTGTGGGGCAAAGTGGGCATTTCTTTCATAATACTAGTTTTTGGTGAGAAAAGAGTTGTCATATGAAACTTCCAAACTGTACTATGCTGGAATAAGTGGATACTCATCCTTGTAAGAATTTATTAGGAGTGATATGGAGAAGGTGGATGGAAACATATGAAATCAGGTTGCCTTTTTTTTTTTTTAATTTACATGGAGAGTAAGGACATAGCTCAGCTATTTACAGTCAGGGTGCATATCTAACCAGACTTACAGGAAAGGCACTTCCTTTTCTACCATATTTTTAACCCAATCTGTTTAGTAATTTGTGGAATATAGATATTACCATGGGGAAAATTGCCTACTTAAAAAAAAAAGGCTCCAGTGATCGAATATGTCCTATTCCAGGACAGGTCTATGCTTTAGGGAAATCAAGAGGGCATATTTTGAAATTTCCTGACAAATTTACATATTTTTCTACACCAATGAGCTAAAATGCATTGTCCCTTTGGGTTATCAATCCATGGTGGGTTTATTTTTTTCCCTTTTAAACATAGGTATAGACATTCTGTAGATAGGCAAATGCTCCCAATGGATTTAGGACCTTCACAGAATATTCCACACACAGGAGCTCAAGGAGAGCAGTCTTTATCACACTGTCAAGTTTTCCAAAGTTCATTTCTATTTATGGGACAGTGTTTTTGTTCTAGCACAACCTTTCATAAGGTCAGCAAATAAATTCTTTCAGGACCACTCTGAATAGGCAAAAGCTTTTATTAATAACTTTTCCATGTCTACGTGTTTCTCAATTTGGAAATTTTCATCTGTAATGACAAGCTCTTTAGGGATGACAGTTGGTATGCCCAGTTTTACATATCTTCAAATCTGCTTATATAATGGAACATTTTAGAGATTTTATTCAAAGTTTGTTTACATATCTATAAAAATATATCAACACTGGGTCAATATAAGCTGAGCTAGATTGGTTTTCAGACTTGGTGACTTGGCTCTCTACTCCCCGGCCTTCAAGTTCCTTGCCACCTGACTCCAGTCAAGCTCACTATGTCGCAGGATTTGACTTTCAAGTCAGTACTGTTCCTAATTAAAATCTTTAGTTTCTTATGTAGTAGAAATAATATTCCCAAATCTAGTTTTCTCACACCCTGACCTGTGTCTGTTGCAAGGGAAAAAGTGTCCATAAACTGCCAATTCATGTCTTAGTCCTCTCTCTTTAAATGATCTAAATAGCAACTGATCAAGGCTTCTCTGATGGCTCAAGTGGTAAACAATCTGCCTGTAATGCACGAGACACTTGAGACACAGGTTTGATCCCTGAGACAGGAAGATCCCCTGGAGGAGGAAAACAGTAACCTACTTCAGTATTCTTGCCTGGAGAATCCTATGGACAGAGGAGCCTGGCGGGCTATAATCCATGGGGTCACAAAAAGTCAGACATGAATGAGCGACTGAACACACACAGTAATTGCAGAAGACACTGAAAATAGGTCTTATTAATTCTCAGAGTTTCAGTCCTCCGAAAAGAAGAGTCCTTGAAGTACTCTGCATGGGTTTTTTCTGCTCCCTAATATACCAAAATGTTTGAGGTGAGACTGGGGGTGGGATGGTTACCATTCTGATGTTTTCCATGGAAAGAAGTAGAATTTTCAAAGGCATAATTGATGCTAAGTGTAAGTGAACTTAAGACTTTGTAAATCAATCACCAACTATACTGACGTGACCTGGTTCTCATCTAACAATAGGGAAGAAAAACGAAAAACAGCACTGAAATAAACTTGGAAGTCAGGCATCCAGGCAAGGTCAGGGGTGGAGGTGGAGGTGGAGGTGGAGGTGAAGGTGCTGGTGGTGGTCTTGGCTGGGAGGTGATAAGGTCACAGAGTCAGTGAGGCAGAAAACAGGAAGTGAGTAGGAGGCTCAGGCTGGGGAGAAGGGGGTGGTGGGACCCCTCAAAATGCAGACCACCCCCTAGCTTGTGAAAGAGGAACAAATAATAGACATGGGAAAGAGAAGCAAGAAAAGGAGGACACCATTTCATGTGAAAAGCATGATTTTAATAGTGAGCTTTTGTTTCCAATCTAGTACTAAATCCTCTTTGCACTGTTTTTCCAAAAATGTATCTCTCAGCTCTCTCTAATTTATCTGATCCATCATCATCCTCTCTCCAGGATGTGGCCAAGCTTTCAAAAAACTGCAGCCTGTGAAGGAGCTGTAAGCAGAGTAATGAGGGAAACTGCTTAAATTACTCCAGTATTAAAGGATTGAGGCTGATTAAGCGGAAGGAAGGGGAAAAAGCACTGAAGGAACTGTCTGTGGTGTGATGTGTCCGTAAAAAAAAGAGCCTTATCATATGGAAACTGGAAGGAGGCCCTAAGCAGAAAGAGGCCTTCAGAAGAGTGGACTAGGAACCTGTCAGTGATGGTAAAGGGGAAGTCACCTTACTTAACCAGTGGTTTGACCAGAAGTCCCTTCCAACTGATTCTAGAACTCCAAGTTTTTCTTTCAAGAGTTTTATAGAACATTTTAAATTTCTTTAAAACAATTTCCGTACAAGAAACCTTGCACTGAAAATAAAACAAATTGATGACGACCTTCTCTGTTGGAGAGTTTTAGCTCACAAATTAATTTAACCTGATGACTTCCTCTACGAGGTAACCATCAATGTATGACTCTCTCTAGAACATTGCTCCTCCAATCTCACCTCCTGTGACCAGGAACACTCCTTAAGTGGTTGTACAGTATGACAAAGCTACTTTTCCTCTCTTTTCCTTCCCCAGCAGGTCATTGGAAGAGTGCAAGATGATCCATTAAAAACTGTGGCTGTGCATTAAAAAGAATTGATATAATGCCATTTACAGCAACATTGATGGACCTGGAGATTCTCATAGTAAATTAAATAAGTCAGATAGAGGAAGACAAATATTACATGATCTCACTTATATGCAGAATCTAAAACAATGACACAAATGAATTTATTTACAAAACAGAAACAGACTCACAGACTTAAAGGAATGAATTTATGGTTCTGGGGCTGGGGGGAAGGTTAAGAGGAAGGAATAGATTGGGAGTTTGGGACTGACGTGTACACACAGATATACTTAAAATAAATAACCAACAAGGACCTACTGTATAGCACAGGGAACTCTACTCAATATTCTGTAAATATCTATATGAGAAAAGAATTTGAAAAAGAATGGGTACATGTATACGTGTAACTGAATCACTTTGCTATACACTTGAAAATAATGCAACACTGTTAATCAACTATACTCCAATATAAAATAAAAACAAATTTTTAAAACTGTAGCTATGACCAACCTAGATAGCATATTCAAAAGCAGAGTCATTACTTTGCCGACTAAGGTCCGTCTAGTCAAGGCTATGGTTTTTCCTGTGGTCATGTATGGATGTGAGAGTTGGACTGTGAAGAAGGCTGAGCGCCGAAGAATTGATGCTTTTGAACTGTGGTGTTGGAGAAGACTCTTGACAGTCCCTTGGACTGCAAGGAGATCCAACCAGGCCATTCTGAAACAGATCAGCCCTGGGGTTTCTTTGGAAGGAATGATGCTAAAGCTGAAACTCCAGTACTTTGGCCACCTCATGCAAAGAGTTGACTCATTGGAAAAGACCCTGATGCTAGAAGGGATTAGGAGCAGGAGGAGAAGGGGACGACCGAGGATGAGATGGCTGGATGGCATCACTGACTCGATGGATGTGAGTCTGAGTGACCTCCGGGAGTTGGTGATGGACAGGGAGGCCTGGCGTGCTGCGATTCATGGGGTCTCAAAGAGTCGGACATGACTGAGCGACTGAACTGAACTGATGTTATAGTTATGATAACTGAGATGTCACCACGGTGGGAAGTTGGGTGATAGACATTCAGAACCTTCTCTCTACTATTTTTCTATCTTCTTGGGAGCTTGTAATTAATTTAAATGAAAAAGTTGAAAACCAGAAACATGCAACTGTCTGAAAAAATTTATCTTCAAACCAATCATAACCAACCAAAGTCAAATTTCAATTCTGGATAATTGTTCCCAATGATGCTAGCTCTCTACTTAATGCTGGAGAAAAAACATTCAGGGGGAAAATCAAGAAACCAAAACACAAGTTTTTAGCCAAGCTTCTCCCTTTTTGTTTAATGTATATGGAAGGGTAAATTTGGCATCATAAAATCTAAAATGTAAACTAGTAACTATAAATGACAAAAGAAAGAAAAATTGGTTTTGTAAATTTAAGATCTAGAAAACAGACCTACTCTATTTCATCCAACCTGACATGCCATTGATTGTAAGACACTCAATTCTTCTATGCATTATTAGGTAAGAAACAAACTTTGTCAATTAACTATGACACAATCCCTTAAACATAGACCTGAGTGACAGTCAAACTAGCTTTTCATTGCTTTGTTCTGTGAGGTTTGGCGATTTCTCTTGCCTTCAGTTACACTGCTTGGCATGTAACTGGCAGTCCTCCTGCATGTATCTCAGCAACAAATAACACAGCTTCAACTACTTGTATTTTCCTAGTTGTTGCTTTGAAAGAAAATGTGGGATTTCAGTCATTTATCCAACAATGAACATTTGCTTCACTAATATCAAATTTACTCCCTGCTGTTCTGGGTACACAATAACATTTTGTTTCAGGGCCAATAACATTTTATTTTATTAAGTGTAGCCTCCTTTTTGAAGCATGATTGATGTGTAAGTTTCTGGTGTACAGCACAGTGATTCACAATATTTAAAGGTTATACTCCATTTATAGTTATTTTAAAATACTGGCCATATTCCCCGTGCTGTACAATGTATCCCTATAGATTATTTATTTTATACATAGTTTTTACCTCCTAATTCTCTACCTCTATGTTGCCCCTCTCCCCTGTCCTTCTCCCCACTAGGAAACACTAGTTGTTCTCTATATTGGTGAGTCTATTTCCTTTCGTTATACTCACTAGTTTGTTGTATTTTTTAGATTCCACATATATCACTGTATGTGATAACAAACAGTATTTGTCTTCCTCTGACTTACTTCTCTTAGTATGATAATCTCTAGGTCCATCCATGTTGCTACAGATGGCACTATCTCATTCTTTTTTATGACTGAGTAATATTCCATTGTACATCTTTATCCATTCATCTGAAGGACAATAAGTGTACTCTTATTGAAAGTGCATCAAATGATAGGTACCCTCAGCCATATATAGAGCCAATAATATACAAGACAACTCAACTAAGTCGTTGGCCATGTGAACAGCTATGGCCAACTTTGTAAATGCGTGGGCAACAGCAACTGCATCATAACCACTGCATGGCAGATGGCACGTGGGACAGACTGTCTATTTTAATAAGTATCCCGGTTTTAAAAACAGTCAAATATGAAGGATAGGTAGAGGCAGTCTCTTAGAACACATAAAATTTCGTAGATGCTGTAGGTCTCCTTCCAGCCTGGGAAAATCCTCATTTCCCGTAGCCTGTTTCTGACTGCCTTGTTCATATGATTAATTCACTTGCTCATTAAAAAAAAGAAAAAACTTATTGAGTACTCAACTTCCAGGTACTGGGCTAGGTTCAAGGGACAGCAATTAACATGAGACAAAGTCTCTGACCTCGTGGAGTTTCCAGTCCAGAGGAGAAGGACAGACAAATAAATGCAAAATATGCCAGCAGGTGATGAGATCTCTGGTAGGATACAGAGGACCAACAATCTTGGGGTGCAGGTGGGGGTGGGAGTGTGTGGGTGACTCTTATTTTGTTTAGGGTGATCAGTGAATAAAGTCCTCTCAAATCAAGCAGGCATTTGAACAAAGTTGTGAGGAAAGGGAGGAAGTGGGTTCCATGGAGACCTAGGCAACAAACGAGAGGGCAAGACAGAGGAGATAAAGGATTATACCTGGTCAGTTAAGGGATAGCAAAGAGGCCATGGTGCTACAGCAGAATGGGCAAGGGAGAAAGAAGGAGATGACACTGATTCGGTTGAGCAGGAATGAGGGGAGCAGATGACATAGAGCTTTCTAGGCCATTATCTTTCAAGGACTATGGTCTTTACTCTGAGAAAAATAAATACCTAGGAGGCTTTTGATCCGAAGAGTGGAAAGATCGAAGAGGTACCACCTGAGGCAAGGATGGAACAGAATGCTTAGTTGATTAACCCAGATGAAATGCCAGTGGCCTGGCCTAAGTGATATCGGTGGGAGATAAAGGTGACTGGTCAGATTCTGGATACATTTTAAAGGAAGAGCAGACAGGATTTGCTGATGGGGGCGTGCATGCTAAGTCACTTCGGTCGTGTTTGACTCTTTGTGACCCTCTGGACTGTAGCCCACCAGATTCCTCTGTCCATGGCATTCTCCAAGAATGCTGGAGTGGGTTGCCATGCCCTCCTCCAGAGGGTCTTCCCGATCCAGAGATTGAATCCAGGTCTCTCACATTGCGGGAGGGTTCTTTACTGTCTGAGCCACCAGGGAAGCCCACTGATGGGGGATATAAGCTAAAGAGAGAAGTCACTGACTACTCCAGGGTTTCTAGCCTGGACAACTGAAAGAACAAAGCTGCTATTTCCCCAAAAGAGGCAGGCTGGGTATGGCTGGGGTTAGGGAGGTGTGTAGAGGAGGATGAAGAGTTGGGATTTAGATATGCTAGGTTTGAGATGTCAAGTAGACATCCAAGCAGAAATGAATCTGAAATTGAGTGAAGAGTTCCAAGATGAAATCATTAGCGTTTAAGTGGTATTGAAAGCCAAGAGATTAGTTTGACTTTGGGAGTGAGGACAGATAGAGAAGTGGTAGGAGAACTGAGGCACTTGAATAAGAAGAGGTTGGAGCAATGCCAGGAGGATTCAGCAAAGAAGACTGGCAAGGAGCACCCTCTGGGAAGGCAGAGCACCAAGTGTGGCCTCAAGGAAGCCGAGGGAAGGAAACGATTTCAAGGAAGATGGCAGGAGCGGCTGGGTCAAATCCTGCTGGCAGGCTGAATAAGATAAGGACTGGGGACGCATCAGTGAATTTGAAATGCAGAGGTCTGGGAGTGCTTGATGGGAGCCATTTTGGGGGTACAGTGGGTAGGGACACGAAGTGTAACTGGAGTGGAGACAATGGAGCATGGAAAGAGAGGAATTTGCAGCAGTAAATAAAGACAACACTTTTAAAGAGAAAAAGTGTTTTTCCAGGCACAGTGGCTGGAAGGGGATGTGTGTGTGTGTGCTCAGTTGTGTGCTCAGCAACACTGATCACCCCCATTAGAGGTACTAGTTATGCAGCATCTCTCAGAAGCTGACAAGTCTGGCCATATCAGGTCAGCCAAGTTCTTGGTAACAGAAGACATTAAGCCCAACCATTGAACTTCTAGAGCTCTAGAAAAATTAGTTCTCTGCAAATGACATTAAAGTTTATTGCAAAAAAGCTGTGAGTCAGGTAGTGGCTGTGAAAAGCAGCACCAAAATTCCATTATCAATTCCATTATCAACAACAAAAAATAAATTGGTATACCTGAATTAACTGACTCTAGAGACAGACAGCAGAATGAGGTTAAGACCACAGACTTCGGAGCCAGACTGCCTGGGGCCAAGTCTCAGCTCCAACATTTACAGACTGGGTAACTTTGGGCAATTCATTGAACATCTCTATGTCTGCTTTCTTGTCTGTAAAATGAAGGGAACCAACGGTCCCTATTTCATAGGGTTACTGGGAGGATAAAGTGAATTGCTATGTGCAATGTTTACTATAAAGTCATCATCTCTATCTTAGAATTTAAAACTGAACAAAAAAAATTAGAACTTAATATGAGGACCCTCTCAGAAATTTGCAAAACCAGAGACATCAACTGTACTACAAAATTTGAGGACAATAAATAATGTAACTCAGCAAAAATTATTTTTAAATTGTTTTAATTTGGGAACATAGACATCTAGTGAAGATTGAAATACAACCTTGACACTTTAGGATAAAGCAAAGACTTAATCAATAAATAATATGTCTGCTTGCCTCACTACCTTTCATCCTCCATGGTCTGAGTTTAGTATTCTCTTTTGAAACTTAAGGGGAACACTGGAGTGGGTTGCCATGCCCTCCCCCAGGGGATCTTCCCAACCCAGGAATCAAACTCACGTCTCTTATATCTCCTGCACTGTCAGGCAAGTTCTTTACCACTAGCACCACCTGGGAAGCCCATTTAATTCCTAATGCTAGACAAAACAGACCTGGAAAAGTTCAGTGACTGCTAAAGGTTGGAAAAATAACAAGTGGTAAAGTTAACAAATAAATCAGGGTCCCCAACAGCCAGTTCAGCCATCCTTCCACCATGGCCTGGAATGTGGAGTCTCCCCTAAAGGGTACCTATTTTCCCAATGACAGATGCCATGCTGTAGGTACAGTGTTTCTTGAAGGAGAGTCCAGGAATCTCTGGGGCATTTCTGAACTGTGGTCTCCACCTTAAATGCTGTCAAAGTGCCCATCCCTCCCTACCTTCCCCACATCAGGTGGTTTGAGGCTCCAAGGGCTGTTCCCATCAGGCCTGTCATCACCTGTCTCTTACTTTTAGCCTCAGACTTAAAGAGACAGAACCCAACAGATAAGGGAAATAAAGTGACGGTGGTATAGATGGATTCCATTTTCGGAACTATATATTAATACATTTTAAGAGGAGCAACGAATGGGTATGCCCTCAGAAGGAGAGGGGTCTCAGGGTATCAATATTTAAATTCGGATAATCTATAAACTGTGCTCTGACGGTCAGTAAATGAAATTATCTGCTTGTGCAACAAATATCTATTTTTGATTATGTGCAGTCCCAGGCTGGGCTCTGGAACAGCAGAACTGAGTTGGACAGGAATCCTGTCGTCTAGGATTTAAGATGCAATTGTAGAATCCAGGTATGCAGGTTAGGAATGATAATGAATACTATGAAGTAACAGATAGACTCTAAACAAACGAAAAATATCTGAAGCTCTGGAATGCTTTCCTCAAAGGAAATTAACAAGAAAGCCCAGTATGTAAAACAGATCAAAGTAAGTGATCTGGCAGAAGCCACAAGAGCCCCTATAGGCAGCTCTATTCCCTGCTGCCTGAACCTCACCAGTGCCCAGCCTTCAGAGCCTAGAGAAAGCGAGGCAGGGTATGCTTTCAAAGGTGAGCAGCACCAATGAGCAGGTAGGAAAGGGCTGGCTAGGTGAGAAGAATTGCAGAGACACAGGTGTGGAGGTGAAAAAAAATGCTGTAAATGTATTTAGGGAAGTAAAAATAAAGAACCCAACGATCGGAAATGGTGGCTTCATCGATAAGAGAGTTAGAAAAACTTGAAGCCATGATTTCCCCTTTCTGACTTAAAATTCTAATCCTGAAGTGAAAGTGAAAGTGAAGCCGCTCAGTCGTGTCCGACTCTTTGCAACCCCATGGACTGTAGCCTACCAGGCTCCTCTGTACATGGAATTTTCCAGGCAATAGTACTGGAGTGGATTGTCATAGACTGCACAGCAACTGTGCAGCTATTTAAAAATAAGCTGTGCAGCAGTGGCTTGGGAAGGCTTGGATGGAGGGTGTAACTCCATCCATTGCCCAAATGGCAGGGAGAGCAGCGGGAGCCACACCTCCCATCCCAACCTGGCTTCTCATTCCAGCTCTCACCCAAGCCTTCCCATCCCATAGCGTGATCGCTGTGAAAACGAGGAACATGACCACAGGAGATCCCAACCAAGATGTCCCCAGGGCTGAAGTAACAAAAACAAATGAGAGGCGGAGGCAAGTTTTGGAACCTGTGCCTCGGCTTACCATGGCAGGCATTTTTTCACACTACCCCTCCCCAACTTCCCTGACTTTTACCACTTGAAGATATAGGTCCAGGAGGCCTAATCTCCCAGTTTTTTTCAAAAGAAAGAAACACTGCAGTGTTTATAACACTGTGTGAGCCAAAGAGAATATACCTACAGGCCATGGTGCATTCTTACATTAGAAGAGGAGTCTGAATCTATCTTGCCTACTGCACTAGCCCCAGCATCTTGCCCAGCTGTGTTTATGTACATATGTGTTCAATATATATCTGTTGAGTACATGAGAAACAAGTATTAGATTAGGCAGCAGTTTGTAACCCAACTTCTTTTGTCTTTCCTCCATTACAGAAACACCACAGCTTAGGGGAAGTATATGGGGTAACAGGTTCTACACAAAGGGAAATCTATGGATAAATTACTCACAGGTCACTATTAACAGAGCCAGTGTTACTGGATTTGCCCTCCACATCTCAGTTCTTCAAAGTTTTCTGTTGTGATGTTATGATTACCTCAATCTCAATCTAGTTCTTTTTTTCCTCTTTTCCCTTCTTTCTTCCAAGATTTCACTCAGGGTTTTAGGAAGGAAAAAAAAAACACCCCAAATCACTAAGAAAATGGGGAATGTACGTGCCACCATATGAGGGTGGCAGGTGGCGCTACATCTATCTCCAGCCTCAGAAGATAGTTAAGACCTCTGAGGTGGGAGACCTCTGAATTTCTGCTCTTCAGTGCCCTGGTCCTTGCCAGAAAACTAGAATGGATGTGTATGTCATGGGGTTGTCAGGAACATCTCTGGAGATCTTATATTAAAATGTTATTTCTAGGGTTTTTGAGATATCCCAGGTCCGTATAGTCAAAGCTATGGTTTTTCCAGTACTCATGAATCTATGTATGTATGTATGTATGTATGTACGTATGTATGTATGTATGTATGTATGTATGTATGCAAGAGTTGGACCATAAAAAAGGCTGAGAACCGAAGAATTGATACTTTTGAATTGTGGTGTTGGAGAAGACTCTTGAGAGTACCTTGGACAGCAAGATCAAACCAGTCAATTCTAAAAGGAAATCAATTCTGAATATTCATTGCAAGGACCCATGCTGAAGCTCCAATACTTTGGCCACCTGATAGATAGAGCCAACTCAATGGAAAAGACCCTGATGCTGGGAAAGATTGAGGGAAGGAGGAGAAGGGGATAACAGAGGATGAGGTGGTTGTATGGCATCACTGACTCAATGGACATGAGTTTGAGTAAACTCTGCGAGACAGTGAAGGACAGGGAAGCCTGGTGTGCTGCAGTCCACGGGGTCACAAAGAGTTGGACATGACTGAGTGACTGAACTACAACAACAAAGTCTCTGCTCTCAGTAGCTCTTGTTGTGATTCAACAGAAAGTCAAGTGTAAGATTTGAGGATCAGTGAGTTCCAAGATGGACAGGGTAAAAGTTCTACCTAATGTGTGTCCTCTACATCAGAATAAATAAAATAACTTTTGCAAGGTAATAAGGAGATGGCTCCAGAAACCCAACCACTGAAGTGAGGCACTTAATCAGAACTTCAGGACAAAGACTAAAGTGTCCCAGAAACAAACACACAGCTCCCAGAAGTGCTGAGACAGAAGAAACTCTTGATCATCTTGCTGAGGGCATGCAAGACTCGAGATGGCACCATATTTCTGCATTGACGAACATATAACATTGTTCAGGGCAATGGGAGGTTTGGACCAATTTATAGAGGAAAGGAGGGGAGAAATGGGGCTGAAGAGAATGAGCAGAGGACAGACTCCATTATGGTTAAGTTTATAAGAGCCAAGTCAGGATTCACTCATCACAGCTAAGAACTCACTTCATCTTCTCCCTTCATCTTCTACTGATTTCAGCAGTCCTGAGCCAATCCCATACCACGCATGCCTGCCTTTGAACCTGGCCTCTGGGTATGTTCAGATCTCCCCCAGACCTTTTAAGAGCACCAATGGTTGTTCTGGAACAATATTTAGTATCATCTATTTCTGCTGCCTCCTTTAAAAATATTTTTATTGGGGAACTCTTAAAAGCATCTCCCAAAGTAGAGAGAATAGTATAATGACTCCTTTAATTGACTGCAAAGGTTATTTTTGCCAAGCTTGTTTCATCTATCCCCATCCACCATTGTTTTTACCCCCTCATTTTAAAAGTTAATAAAATTGATATTAGAGAGGGAGTGCCTCACTCAAAGTGCCCTATAAAAAGAAGATATAAAGTTATAGCTCAGGCCAAATTTAAAAAAAATTATAAAAAGTTCTTTTGAGAGATTAAAACTGAGGAAGAACCAAACAAAAGAGAAACCCAGCCTGAGTGAAAGTCACTTTCCACCTTTGTCAGTAGAGCCCTTGGCAAATTAAAAAGATCAGTTGTAAGATAGGTAAGCAATATAATATGTACACTTTTTTCAGGCCAAGAGATGTATTTTAAAATATGACTTAAAATGGTTAGATTGCTTTCTAATTTTCTGTGGAGTTTAAACTTTTAGCAGATGAAAGGATAATGTTCAGTGAACCACCACAACAAAAATCTACCTGTCCATTGTTAAACATTTTTTTAAAAAGGTAATATGGAGAAAATATTTATTTTTTTAAATTGCAATTCAATATCTATCATTGAGAAGATAGCTCCATTTGTGTGTTATTTATACCCATATACACCTCTCTGTGTTTTGGGGTAAAGTTAGTGGCAGCATCTTTGTAAAATATGATTTTAAGAGGGCAAAGGTAATCTTTTTCAGATAACTATAGCACATTTCCTAATTAAAACTGAGAGGCAGACATCTGGTCTTCTCCTAGGACTATGAGAAAATGTTTTATTTTATGAAATCAGCAGTCTAGATTGTCATATTTGCTGTTCCTTCCATCAGCCCTTTCAGTTCTAGCTAAATCCTATCCCTTCTCTCTCTCCAGACTGCACCACCAGTGCCTAAAGAACTCACGTTTTCTAGGTGCTCAAAAATATTTCAGATACTGCAGAATGAACCACTGTTGGTTTATTTGACACTCTTTCCATTGTCCGCAAACCTTACCGTTCTCAGCTTTCCAGCTCTCTTGTCCCAGCTCTATTCCATCTTTTTATTGATTTCAATGTTCTGACATTTAAAACAGTGGTGCAAAGTAAAAAGAAAGGGAAAGTCGCTCACTCGTGTCCAATTCTTTGAGACCCCATGGACTGTAGTCCATGGAATTCTCTAGGCCAGAATACTGGAGTGGGTAGCCGTTCCCTTCTCCAGGGGATCTTCCCAACCCAGGGATCGCACCCATGTCTCCCACATTGCAGGCGGATTCTTTATCAGCTGAGCCACAAGGGAAGTCCAAAAATACTGGAGTGGGTAGCCTAGCCCTTCTCCAGGGGATCTTCACAACCCAGGAATCGAACCAGGGTCTCCTGCATTGCAGGCAATTCTTTACTAACTGAGTTATCAGGGAAGCCCAAAACATTGGTAAGTGTTCCAAAATGTCTAAGAATGACGTCTTGCGCCAGGTACTATGGGTATATCACATTTTACAAATCTATGGTCATGTTTCATCTATGAAACTGTGAAAAGGGGAAGGAAACTGTTTGGGTGGCAAAAGGGAGCAGAGGACCTCTGAATTGCTGAGGCTTTGAAACTCAATTTCTGAGTCTCCAGGCACAAGCTGAACATCTAAAAATAGAACTTAAGTGTTTTATTAACAAGAACTAAATATTACTGCCACTTGATGCTAACAAAACCATATCCTTACAGTACATTATATTCTGACTTTGCAACCCCTACTATTTTTGATGCTTAGTAACAATTTGAACATAGCCAATATACACTGCAGCACTCTGTGCTGGATGATGGTACCTGAAGCTCAGTTGAATATAACAGCAGCTTCTAAATACCTTGGACAAAAAAATACTTCATACAGAATGGCTGCCAACTGATTATTACCTCCATGATGGAGAGATCAGGTG
The DNA here is from genome assembly GCF_001704415.2 of Capra hircus. Classification (NCBI taxonomy): domain Eukaryota; kingdom Metazoa; phylum Chordata; class Mammalia; order Artiodactyla; family Bovidae; genus Capra; species Capra hircus. The sequence goes on along the minus strand of NW_017189516.1, from coordinate 26,401,661 downwards.
GAAGTGGAAGAAGACAAATTTCTACTATGAGAAAAGCAGAATGGAGAAAAAGCAATGTACCTTGAAAGTGAAACCCTAAAAAATAATGGGCTTCAGATAGATAAACAACAAAGACCTACTATATAGCACAGGGAACTATAGTCAGTACTTTGTAATAACCTATATGGGGAAAGAATGTGAAAATTGTATTTATATATATAAGAATATATAAACTCAGGAGACCTGGGTTTGATCCCTAGGTTGGGAAGATCCCCTGGAGAAGAGAATGGCTGGAGAAGAGAATGGCTACCCACTCCGGTATTCTTGCCTGGAGAATTCCATGGACAGAAGAACCTGGCGGGCTACAGTTCATGGGGTCACAAAAGAGTTGGACACGACTTAGTGACTAAACAAACATATATATATGTGTGTGTGTGTGTGTGTGTGTGTGTGTGTGTGTGTATATATATATATATAATATATGTGTATATATATATAATATATAACTGAATCACTTTGCTGTATACCTGAAACTATCACAATATTATAAATGAACTATACATCTTAAAAATGATTAAAATAATGCATCCCAGAGATCACATATAAATCCTTTTTGTTAGTAAGCTATGGTTTCTACTCATTGAGATATCTAGAAAAAATATTTAGATATAACTCTTTGCTAAGGTGGGTGACTCAGGCTAACATTTCTTCAACACATTTCAGTGAGGCAGGGAGAATATTTAATTTAATTTCTTTTCTATTTCATTTCAAGTTATGGTTGCTCAAGACCAGTACTGTTGACATTTGGGGCCAGACCATTCATTGGTGTTGAGGCCAGGAGGGCTGTCCTGTGCATTGCAGGATGTTTAACAATATCTCTAGTGTCAATCCACCAGAGGCCAATAGCATCTCCACTCCCCAGTTGGAACAACCAAAAAACCTATTCCAGACACTGCCAAATGTCCCGAAGGGGCAAAGTCATTCTCAGCTGTTTTAAGTCCCCAAACACACCCGTCTGTTTAGCCTCTCCTCCCTCTTAGCATCCCCTATCCAACAAAGGCCAAACTCACCATCCTAGGCATTGACTTTTTTTCAAGTCTATAAATTTACTTCAATGAACAGCTGTGAAAATTTTAAAAAATCCATAAAAGGAATGGGTGATCACTCAAAAAATGCTTGATTTCCACTTTCCTTTTCTATTAAAAGAATTTGTAGCTTTTAAAGCAGACACCTGTCCCTTTCAGGCCCCTTATTTCGAAGGTACGATCACATATTTTGAATATGGCATTACAATCAAAATAACATAACTCAAGATTATAATTTCTTCTACTTCTTCTACCTTTCTCTCTGTAGGAGGAACCCAAGTCTTAATTTTTAGGAAGAACACCAGAACTAAGTAAATACTTAGCACTTTAAAGGAAACTCATTTTCACTTCAATGAATCCTTGCCAGGAGACACGATCTTAAAAACACAGAATCTTCACCATGATGCCTAAGGATAACAGCCTACAGTACTTACAGCCTCCTACCCAAGTTTCTATGGTGATGCTTGAAGGCAAAGGGTTTGAATTCAAACTGCCAAGTAATCTAAAGAAAACCCTTTGCCTCATTCCTCAAAGCAGTTTTAAAATAATTTGTTGAGGGAGGGAAAAGATTTCTACTTTATACTTTTTAATACAATTGGTTTTTCCCCCCTAAATTAAGACATTAATTTTCAAGTGAGACCTCCTAGGCTCTTAATGGGCTAAGAATAAGAATTCTAGACCAGTTTTCTAAGACCCATTTTCTTTTTGACAATCAGGAAATACTAGACATTGTTCAAGTAGAGGCTGAGTTTAAACTTGCCATGTAGCTGAAAAATCATCAGCAAAATATTAATCACAGCTGAAACCTGATATATACTCTCCCGTGTTCCTTAGGTATAATACATTCCAGCGATTAAAAATACATTCCATTTCCTCTAAGTGCATATTCAATCTGTCAAACTGGATGACAACACCATAAAGCTGCTGAAATTCTGAAACCCAACCTGCTAAACATCCTGAATAGCCCTTTTCCAAAGAAAAGTTACAAGCAATGTACGTATCTTTTTCAAATGTGAAAACATCTCAAAATTCCCTAAGAAGGATTTCAAAATAGTCTCCTATTAAACTGCTGAATATGAAGAGCATTTCAAATTTCCAGCTTAATTTAAAATTTCCATATTCGTTATCAATCGTACTCAAAATTTTTCATTGTGCTCCTAGGAATGCTGCAGGGTTTCAGATCCCTCTAGCATACACAGGCAGAAACCCTTGCAAACCGTGGGTTGTATCTTTAAAAGGTGTCAAAGGAAAAGCAGAAGAAATGCGGTAATCTCCACCCACTGTCACTTAAAGACATAGCAGCCCACGCGCTCTGCACGCCTAGCCAGCATCCTGCATCCACCCTTTCTTGCAAACCCACTGCATTAGACTATGGAAACTCAGGATGTGTGGCCACAGCGGCCCCTGCTCTGGCTCCAGCTGGCCCACCATGTGGCATGGCCGTGACCTTAGTCACACTTCCCCCTAACATCCTGTGAGTGGGCTCAAGCTGGAGCCAGACCTTCCCACCGCACTGCCAGCCCTGCTCCTGGAAATGACAAACCCCCACTGCCTAAAACATTCCATTCTCCTCTAATACCAACAGAGTTTCCTGCTCCCCACCCCTCCTGAACAACAGGTCTTTGAAAATCATTCACCACCCTGGTAATACCTTTAACCGTTTAGCTATGGAGGGAGACATTTACAGCTTCACTTCCAATCCTCATAGACGCTTGTTTTCAGATTTTTAACGCAACTATTTTAACTGTTAGCACAGTAATCACTTCTCCAGGAATTATAAGCCCAGCTAACATTCAGAATCTAAAACAGAACACTGAAAAATCTGCACAACGAAGCTCTCTTCGTTCAAGAAGTATTTCATTGCCTCAAGAGGGTGCTTGCTGGATTCAGATTTATAGAAGCACTGTCTCCCTGGTCTTTTTCTAGTTGGATAAAAGGATTTCAGAAAGCTCTGACTTGTATGTATAACTCTTGTGCTTGAAAAAGAACTTTCATTGTAATAAATAGGTCAATGAGAAAAAAAAATGCTCCCCATTTAATTTTAGTTGTAGTGTCGAGAAAGAAGCAACTTTAATTTCATCGAATGATGGAAATAACACTACTAATTGGCAGAATTAATACCACCTTCCTTCTAAAATGCATATCTAGATCCAAGGATGGTTTTTCAAGCAAAAATGTAAAGCTGGGCAGAGTAACACTAAGGAGACAGTTCACGTATCCATTGTTTAAATTCGGGGTATTGTAAATATTTGAAAACAGACATAGAGCTTCTGGGTCTGCTTAAGATGTTGACAGCCCACTCCACCCTGTCTTTCCCAGGGAACACAAACTGTAAAACCTGGAAGGACTGCCTGGAGCAGCTCTTTGAGGACTGAGGAGTAAATAGTAGCAGGCAGATTAGGAAAGACCAGAATTCAAATACCACCAAAGTGCCAGCAAGTTTACCATGACTTTTTCCTCTAGTATGCCCCAAGACTGAACTCAACACATTGCCAGCAGGCACCAGGCACTGACAGAGAGCCAGGAGATGCCCTGTAGCTCTGGCTCAGGGAGCAGGAAAGAAAACTCCTGACACTCAGAGAGTGGGGGAAATCCCTCATTTTTTTCCTCCTCTCTGTTCTCTCAGGCCACAGCCCCCAAGAGCAGCCTGGGGCAACAGGAGCCTGCAGGACCAGAACTCTGGATGGGAAGAACATTCCTCTGGGTTCAGCAGAACAGGGGTTCCAAGAGGATGTGGCCAAAGCTCGCGATATTTTTTCTCTCTCTGGTGTTTCTCTCTGTTTTTCTCTATTGCTTGCACTGGGGATGTGGGCACAGATGTGGAAGTACATGGCAGAACAGAATAATGAAATCCAATTTTTTGGTTAAAAAAAAGGAAGTCTGGTGGAATTAGAAACTATTGGAAAACAACAAGGTCTTACTGTATAGCACAAGGAACTATATTTAATATCCTTTGATCAACCTTAATAGAGTCCAAAAAAAGCGCATATATATGTGTATATGTGTATACATATATATATATATATAGTCCCAGGTGGCGCTAGTGGTAAAGAATCAGCCTGCTAAGGCAGAAAATGCAGAAGACATGAAAGATGAGGGTTCAATCCCTCGGTTGGGAAGATCCCCTGAAGGAAGGCATGGCAACCCACTCCAGTATTCTTGCCTGGAGAATACCATGGCCAGAGGAGCCTAGCGGACTACAAACCATGGGGTCGCAAAGAGTTGGACATGACTGAAGTGACTTAGCATGCAGGCATATATACACACAAACACATATATATGTATAACTGAATTACTTTGCTCTACAGCAGAAATAAACACATTGTAAATCAACTATACTTGAATCAAATAAAAATGTTTAAGAAGTACTGTTGAGATCACAGAGGAAGGAACTTGGGAAGAGGCCCCATAAATGGTTTCTGAACTCTTGGACTCACCTGTAAACTTTACCTGCATGGATCTCATCCTAAACAACCTACTTAAGACTCTGAGAACTGAACTGCCTAAGTCACAGACAGGTCACTGGGGAGCATATATATCAGACACATTCAAGTACCACTGTCAAGGCTTGGAAAATTGAACTGACTTTGGGACCAGCAGAAGGTGGGTTAGGACAGAAGGTGGGTTAGAACTTGCTCTATGAACCTAACCAAGTAGACTGTCTGCTAAAACAAAAATAGCAACATTCTCCATGGGCTTTCAACAAGATACAGTCTCATAATTCTCAAAATGTGCTGGATAAAATTCAAAATTACCCAGCATGGGAAAAGACTATCAACAGATGCCAATGTCGAGATAACAGAGAGGTTTGAACTACCTGATAAAGAATTTAAAATAGTTATTATAAAAATGCTCCAGCAACCAATCATGTGCAATCTTGGAACCTATAAGTGAAAGTGAAGTCGCTCGGTCATGTCCGACCCTTTTGACCCCGTGGACTGTAGCCTACCAGGCTTCTCCATCCATGGGATTTTCCAGGCAAGAATACTGGAGTGGGTTGTCATTTCCTTCTCCAGGAGATTTTCCCTACCCAGGGATTGAACAAGGGTCTCCCACATTGTAGGCAGATGCTTTACCATCTGAGCCAAAATCTGAACAAAGACAGAAAATATATAAAGAAGAACTGCTGGAAATTTTAGAATGGAAAAATAAAATAACTGAAATAAAAACTCACTCGATGGGCTCAGTGCTGTGTGGAGATGAGTCAGTGAACTTGAAGATAAAACCATAGAAATTAGCCAATCTGAACAACACAGAGGGAAAAAAAGGATTTAAGAGCAAAACCAGTGCCCCAGGGATTTGGGGGACTATAACAGAAGATCTGTGTCATGGGAGTCCCAGAAAAAAGAGAAAGAATGCAGTGCAGGAAGAAAATCTAACAACATAATAGCTGAAAACTTCCTAAATTTCTCAATAAACATAAATCTAAATATTTATTTACCGATTGATTGATTTGGCTATGCCAGGTCTTAGTTGTGGCATGCTGGATCTTTAGTTGCAGTGTATGGGATGTAGTTCCCTGACCAGGGATCGAACCCAGGCCCCCGGAATTGGGAGCACAGAGTCTTAGCCATTCGACCACCAGGGAAGTCCCAAGAGGCATAAATCTATCCATTCAAAAGCTATCCTTCAGGAATGAAAGTGAAATACTGACATCCTCACTTGAAGGAAAACTAAGATCATTTATTGGCAGCTGACTTCCTCTAAGATAACAGCTAAAGAAAATTCAGAGGGGAGTGATACCATAAGGAACATGAGGACTGAAGAAAGAGCAAGAGAACTGGTAGATATCTGGTTAAAAATAAAACATGATACTTTTCCTCTTGAGCTCTTTGTTGAAAGCAAAAATTATAACATTGCCTATGGGATTTTCAAAGTATGTCAATATAACAGATCAGATGAAAGTAACAACAGAAGGGAGGATAAAGGGACCTTTATGATGGTCACAATTTCTAGAGCAGATACTGAATAAAAAGATACAAACAGAAACACAAGAGATCAAGTAAAATAAAACACTAAGAAATAAATAAAGAAGGCAGGATACAGGAAACAGATGCCTGAAAATAGAAGGAACAAACAGAAAACAATAATGAAATGATAGGCATAAATCCAATATCAATAATTATGTTAAATTCAAATGGTCTAAACAGATGAAAAGACAAAGACTATGAGAATGAATAAAAAAATATGAGCCATATGCTAACAAAAGCCTCACTTGAAATATACTATCGGTAGATAGGTTAAAAGTAAAAGGATAGGAAAAGGTATACTATGAAAACACTTCAGAAGAAAGCTGGAGTGGCTTTACATTAGACAAAACAGACTTCAAAACAAAGACAATTGCCAGAAACAAAGAAGCAGACTACATAAAAGGGTCAATTTGCCAAAAAAGATGTGACAATCTGAAATGCATTTGTATCTAACAACAGATCTTCAAAATACATTAAGCAAAAACGGACATAACTCAAACAAGAAACAAAAAGATCTAAAGTTATAGTTGGAAGCTTCGAAACTCCTACTCCTCTCAGTAATATATAGTAGAAATAGTAGACAGAAAATACCACCAACCAACTGAATCTCATATTTATAAAACATTCTAACCCACAAAAGCAGAATATGCATTCTTTTCAAGTACACATAAAATATTCACCAAGGTAGACCAAACTTTAAAGTATTAAACCTCAACAAACTTCAAAGAATTGAAATAATGCAAAATATGTCTTCTGATCATAATGAAATTAAACTAGAAATCAACAATGTTACTTCTAAAGTAATGTTTGGGTGTCAAAGGGAAAGTCTCAAGTGAAAACTATTTAATTGAACAAAATAAAAATATAAGCTTATCATGGGACCTCCTGGCAGTCCAGTGGTTAAGAATCCATGCCTCCACTGCAGGGGACATAGGTTCAATCCCTAGTCAGGGAACTAAGATTCTGTATGCTGCATGGTGTGACCAAAAAAATAAAAAATACAAGATATCAAAATGTGTGTGATGCAGTTAAAATGCTACTTATAGGGAAATTTATAACAAACAGTTATATTAGAAAAATGAGAGGTCTCTAATCAATAATCTAAGCTTCCACATGCAAAAACAAGAAAACAAAGAGCAAAATTCACCCAAAGCAAGAAAACGACAGAGCTGAAATAAATGAAATTGAAAGGGAAAAAAAGGCAAAGAAAGGAAAGAAAGAAAAATCAATGAAAACATACACTGGTTATTTGAAAATATCAATAAAATCATTAAGCCTCTAGCAGGACTGACAAAGGGAAAAAAATAACACAACTTACTAACATCAGGAATGAAAGAGGGAATATCACATCATTCTCACTGACATTAAAAGGATAATAAGGAAATATTAAGAACAATTCTAAATGTATAAATTTGATAACTAACATTGCTAATATTTTTAATTTTTTTTTAAAATCTATGTTCTTGAGGTATATGGATTTGTGGTTTTGTCTTTGTTTTGTTCTTTTTACCATTTTTGGTATCGGAGTGATGCTGGCCTCATAAAACAAACTGGGAACTTTTCCCTCTTCTGAAAGAGACTGCCTAAAATTGGTGCTATTTCTTCCTCAAATGTTTGTTAAAATTTACCAGTAGAACCACCTGAGCCTGGAGATTTCTTTTTCAGAATGTTTTAAACTATGAATCCAGTTTTATTAATGATTACAGAACTATTCAGGTTATTGATTTCATCTCAGATGAGATTTGGTAGGCTATAGTTTTTTTTTTTCCCCAGGAATTGGTATAATTTTTTGTTGAATTCTTAAATTTAATTCCCCTTGCATTAGAGAAGAGACCATTTGATCCAGGATTTTCCAGATTGTCACAGAGAGGGCTCCAATCTTCTTGGCAGTAAATCAGATAGGGGGAGGGGAAGGAGGAATATTTAGGAGGCTCAGGGGAGGGGTTTTGATATGTTAAATTTCAGGCTCCTAGCATCTGAGACTGGTCTGTCACACACCACTGTACTTACTACAGTCATCTGAATCCCTGTTACCTGGCCAGGCAGAGGATCTGAAGTGTTACGAGGTGGCTAGAAACTGTGGTGCTGGAGGTGGGGCAGGGGGTGGGACATGGGAGTGGAGGCTGAGGCCAATTCTAAGTCCAGTCAGCAGGGGAAGGCCAGTGTCTCCACCCTCCTCTCCCACCAGAGCAACTGCCCACTGAACCACCTCCTGGGATTCCTCCATCTTACCTGCAGCAAACAGCCAGGCATAGGTTAAGGTTGACATGGCTTCTGCCCACAAAGAAGCAGAAGTCTTTTTAATTCTTTTATTATTTTGAGGAGAATGGGGCTGCAACAGGAAAAGTGTGGAAAACACTGCTCCCAGATATCCCAAAGGAGGTGATGGGTTCTGGCCTGGACTCCTAAGGAAGGCCCTGGGCCAGCCCTTCCCAGCCCAGGGCAGGGCACTTCAATGGAGTCAGCCGGGGTTTGGAAAGAAAGTTGTGGCATTCAACGGACTGGCTGCAATTCTTCCTTCATTTAGTCAGACTCACACACTGAGACTCATAAAGCTGAAAGTGACGGCATGAATCCCCCTTCCTATGGCCTTATTTCACAGATGAAGAGACTGAAGTCCAGTCATGGGAAGTAGCTGGCCCAAGGTCGCCTATGCTGTTGAGGCAAAAATGAGATTGGGGCCCAAATTCCAGGTTCCCACCAGTGTTCTTTACCCTACACATAAAAACAAGTATTGACTGTACAGCTATTATACATATATGAGGCAATGTGACAACAGTTCCCATCATCATGGAATTTGAACTTCAGTGGGGAGTTTGGATATTCAATAATTACACAGGTAACTAAAATGAAAATGAGCATTAAATTAATAAGAAACAACATAATGAGTATAAATATATTAACTTAAAGTTTTCCCCAAATACAAACCCACCAGCATCAGCACAGCTGTCATAGTGATCTCAGTGGAAAAGTTTCACCTTGAAAAACTGGGGAATTATCACATGTGAGGGCTTCCCAGGTAGCGCTAGTGGTAAAGAACCCACCTGCCAATGTAGGAGACATAAAACATGTGGGTTTGATTCCTGGGTTGGGAAGATCCCCTGGAGGAGGGCATGGCAACCCACTCCAGTACACTCACCTGGAGAATCCCATCGACAGAGGAGCCTAGGGGGCTACAGTCCATAGGGTCACAGAGTTGGACACGGCTGAAGTGACTGAGCAAATGTGATCTTTCACTGACTGAGTGAAACTGCATGTTGTTTAAGTCTGCAACCCAGACTGCTTTTGTCCCTAATGTGAAGCACAATCTTAGACAGGTACATGGAGAAGAATGTCACACTTTATATACTAAGGAGCTAGACAAAAAGCTGGACATTGAAAGGAATAACAGTTCTTGCCATGAGTCCTTTCTTGGACCAGGATGAAAGAGCCACTGTAAGGTAATTCAAGCCAAGCATGGCCCAGATACTGCAAGGAGGTAGCACCACAGCCACCAAGGCCCTGAAACATGCACCAGCAGGACATACTCCAGAGAGCAGGAGCCCTCTACTCAGTAAACTGGATAGTTCTGCAGGGTAGAGAATGAATGACTGTAGGATCTATTCCAACAGCTTGCTGATGAAGAAAAGAACAAGATGAAACGTGCCCAGATAAAGCTTCTAGTTTTAATCTCAGAATCTGATCAATGTGACATTTTAAATGGGAAACTTTTATGAAAGTTTAATAAGTTACACTTTGGGGAGATGTTTCCCCTACAACTGGTGCTCTCATGATGGAAATATTTAAAGAGTCTCTGGTTTTCCCTTGTACTTTTTCAAGGGATAAACAAAATCATGGAATATGAGACTTAGGTGAAAAGTGGCCATCACTGAAGCTTTGCACATGGGAAGTTACCACATGAGAGTTTAATAAAACAGGCTCAAGGCTATAGTCCATGAACTGAGAATTCTATTGTATCAGGAGGTCTTTTAACCATAATGATAAGGATTGAAAATAGGTGTACAATTCTACATGAAGCATAGAGCCTTCTGTAAGAAAAAAAAGGTCAACTTACCTATGAAGTGGCAAAGATAACTACTAAAAGAGATGTCTCCAGAAGCATCTATACCAGATTGTGAAGTGGGGTAAACAGAACACATAGTTTCTGACAGAAAAACAGGAGGAACTGTCAGACAGTCACAAAGCTTCTCGCTTTATCTCAGAATGCGTAGGATTCAGGCCACAGCTATAGACAAACAGGTATGTGACCATGCATCTAGGCTCTCTGCTCATCATCCCAAAATGTCTAAAGGTGTTTATTTTAGTTAAAGGTATAGAATTTAAGATTTTAAAAATTTCTTAATGTATTCACCTTAAAAATTCAGATTCATACTTGCCAACTCTTACGGGGCAGAAATAATTTATCATCATCACAACAGGCTCTAAAAGCCTAAAGCAGGAACTACCACAAAGGCTTAATGGAATCTCCCTCCTTGAAAGTTATTAATAATAGAATGGTTTAGTTCACATTTCCCTCACACCTCAGGAGCTGGTTTAGTAACCTCAGGAGTACCTTGCTAGTTCAGTAATTCTGTAAATCAATGGAAAAATGATGATGACTAATCTTGGGCCCTATGTTTCAATGCCTTGATAGAAGAAAGGACAAGATGAAACACACACAAAGCCTCCTGTTTTTAATCTCAGGACTTGACAAAAAATACCCCTTATTGTGATATATGTTCACTGCTGTATCCAGAGCACCTAGTACAGAGTTTGACATATAGTGGGACAGCAAAAAACGGGCTTTTTAGAATAAAGAGACAGTCTTAATATTAGACACAAATTCTGTCAAACTAAAACTATATGCCCTTAAAAGTCACTATTTTGTTATTCAGAGTGATATACAAGGAAGGGAGGAAATAGCAAACCAAACATCCACTTTGTTATTTTTTTCTTGGTATGATTTAGTGAAATCAAACAAGTGAGGATACCTTTTATGGTTTACTATGTATGTGATTTGAGGCAAATGATTTGAATGCTGCTCATAAGTATCTATGTGTACGTGCGTGCTAAGTCACTTCAGTTGTGTCTGACTCTTTGTGACCCTATGGACTGTAGCCAGCCAGCTCCTCTGTCCAGGAGGCAAGAATATTGGAGTAGATTGCCATGGCCTCCTCCAGGGGATTTTCCCGACCCAGGGATCGAACCCACATCTCTTATGTCCCCTGCATTGACAGGCAGGTTCTGTATCACTAGCGCCACCTGGGAAGCCCCAATATCTATGGCTTCATATTTAAAATAAGGCCAATAATCTCTCCCTCACAGTATCACAGTAAAGATTAAATCTGTCCATATTATTTCAGAGCCTAGCACATAACAGCTGTTTTAACAAGTGAAGACCTATGAGAGAATATAAGAAAGTTTCTCACAGTCTTCTTTGACCTCAAACACAGGACCCAAGTAGAGGTATGTATCATCCATGTCACTTTCTGAGTCTCTTCCCAAAGAAATGACTCCATCACTCATTACAGCAAGAATTCTCTACCCTGAGTGCAGAATGGAACCCCAGGAAAGCTTTCCAGTCAGGTTATCTGCTCACTGTAGCTCTTTAGGGGTAGATGGGAGGACAGAGGTGCCCAGTGGGGTTCTCCACCTGGCCCTGAACCCCCAGGCTCTGTGCCCTCAAGGAGGGAGTGCAGGTGCTTGGGAACAGAGGGGCGCTGGAAAGGATGCCATCAGTAAGTACACAGGGAGCATGATGCTTGAGAGCAGGTGACAGGCAGACAAGCATAGGGAGCACCAGGGAAGGATGGCTGGCCCCATTAAGGAGCATATGACCTCTTTCCCAGAGAAGCAGCCTTCATTTAACCAGCAAGTAATAGGACATTTGGACATAACTTCTACAAGCTGTGATTTGACAGAAATCTCTAATGAACGTATACCGAAGCTTTCCAAACAACAGCTCTGAAATTGGCTGGCTAATTTGGCCTGAACCATAACATACGGATTGATCTAAATGCTGCTGAGAGCTTCCATTTTAAAAGCAAGACATGTATTTTTTCAATACAGGTTTAACATTAAAAAAAATCATAAGTGATGTAATCAGAAGGTCAATACTCACCAAGCTGAACAAAAGTATTTCTCTTCAAGAGGGTGCCAATCAAGCAGAAGCGATTCCCATCTTTGCCTCCTAGATAAGCCATATGCTATTTTAGCTCTTTGCATAACTTCAAGGATGTTGCAACCTTTTAGGACTCAGTTTCTCCATCTGTTCAAAAAAAAAAAGCAGGGAAGGATGGATCTAGCTCACTCTAAAACACTATGCTTCTCTTCTGAAAACAGAAATCATTGGTACTTCCCTCTAGGCCAGGAATTACTAAATATGCTTACCTTTTAAGATGTGGTTCCCAAGGAGGGACTAGAGTTTAAAAAAGAACACAATGAGTTAAGGCAGGCTTAAAGGAAAACTTTAGAGACACTCTGTTTATCCTAAAACAAAATAGACTACATCATCTCCTTTTTCTTTTAATCTAATTTCCATAAACCCGTGTCCCAAATGTCAGAAACATTTCTCACATTAGGTAGTGTGTGTGAAAGTAAAAATGGTAACTGTGCAGTCATGTCTGACTTTGCAACTCCATGGACTATAGCCTGCCAGGCTCCTCTGTCCATGGAATTCTCTAGGCAAGAATACTGGAGTGGGTTGCCATTCCTTTCTCCAGAGAATCTTCCTGACCCAGGGATCAAACCCAGGTCTCCCGCATTGTAGACACATTCTTTACAAGCTAAAATAAATCCACTTATAGGCTGGGAACATTCTTGCTAAGTATGCAGTTGTCAGAACACAAAAGATGAGCACAGTATTGAATCAATTGCTTATTGAAGACCCAGTGCAGCATACTAATCTCAATATCCTTGCTTAGCCCATAGCTAGGAGTGCAAGTCAGTCAAAGCTATGGTTTTTTCCAGTAGTCATGTATGGATATAAGAGTTGGTCCACAAAGAAGGCTGAATGCCAAAGAATTGATGCTTTTGTACTGTGGTGTTGGAGAAACCTCTTGAGAGTCCCTTGAATAGCAAGGAGATAAAACCAGTCAATCCTAAAGGAAATCAATTCTGTATATTCATTAGAAGGAGTGATGCTGAAGCTGAAGCTCTAAAACTTTGGCCACCTGACGTGAAGAGCTGACTCATTAGAAAAGACCCTGATGCTGGGAATGACTGAAGGTAGGAGGAGAAGGGAATGACAGGATGAGATGGTTGGATGCATCACGGACTCAATGGACATGAGTTTGAGCATGCTCCGGGAGATGGTGAAGGACAGGGTGGCTTGGAGTGCTGCAGTCCATGGTGCGGCAAAGAGTTGGACAGGACTGAGCAACTGAACAACAAGGAGTGCAAGATGCTGACCAAAAAAAAAAAAAAAAAAAAAAAATCTTGAAAGAAGGCTGTCATTTAGTACTGATGATGGAAGAAACAGATCTATTTTTTGTGATCAAGTTCAGTTCAGTCACTCAATCGTGTTCAACTCTTTGTGACCCCATGGACTGCAGTACGCCAGGCTTCCCTGTCCCTACTCAAACTCATGTTCATTGAGTCGGTGATGCCATCCAACCATCTCATCCTCTGTCATGTGAGATTTTTTGTTATACATACAAATTATAATCAAGTTAAGATTACCAACAAAGGTCTCATTTTGTACCATTCTCAGTAATGGAGGACAAATCATAAAAACAAGGTATAGCTAAAACCAGCCGGGTTTAAAAGCATGGGCTATATAGAGTATAGAAGAAAAATGGATTTTTAATAAGTTCCAATACAGAGAATACCTTAATATTCATTAAACACTGTAAAAAAATCTTTCATAGACCTTGAATTTGATAATACTGCATGCTCTAAAAGCCCAATGTAGGTATAGAAAATTTGATATTTATCAAACACTAATAACTGTACAGACTGAAAAAGCAGAGAGCACTCACTCACAGAATAAGGATTTCTAAAGCACATAATAATGACCAAGCTAGAGAACAGTTGAAAAGTTTTACTCATTACAACAGCCCTGTACTATAACCACTTAAAGTGTTCTTGGTTTGTAATCATACAAGTCTATTTCTTAAAACTGGAGGACTATTATTGTAGCCAAAGGTCAACAAGCACCTATGCTGAGAGTCACTAAAAGAAAATCCATTTAGGAAGAAGTAGATTTGTACAATGTCTGTGAAGCGAAACATCAATTCTCGATATTTCTAAGGGGAACATGAAGTCCCCTTTTTTCACTCCAATTCGTTTCTTTGGACCTTAACACCATGCATAAAATGTCTAACTCCTACCATTTTGAAAGCATTCTCCTAAAAGCACAAAGAAATTTTTAATTACAAAAGAAAGAAGAAGTGGTAAGATTTTTTTCCACTTATTGTAAGAGAAGAAATACACAAAGGAAGCCAAAATGTTGCTTAAAATGCCTGATGCTAAACTCATGTCAAAATAAAATATGGAGGCTCATGGAAAATAATCACAACTTTGCTAAACACTAGCATAAAAATTATTTTTAATGTAAAAACTATTTGTTAAGGGTCCAGTCTTGAATGAACATATAGAAATAAAGCCTTCTTGACAGAGATAGCTGGACAAATAAATTCTTTATTTCTCTCATATTTTTCAGAATATGTTCACATAGTTCTTAATTCACAAGACATAATATGGTCTCTGTATAAATGGATTCATTTGGAAAGCCTCCTTTCATTCACAGGCTTAAAAATGCTTGCTTCCTGTGTTCCAGGAGAACATATTTATAATTAGTAGTTTTTCTAAGATTTACTTTGCATGCTTCTCATGTGATTAAGACACTGACAGGGCTAACCAGCATGGGGTAGCAACTGAACAGGGGCAAAATCCTCACTTACTAGAATGTTCACAAGCCTGTACTGGTAAGTCCTTGGCTTTCAGTGTTTATGTCCCTGAGGCTTTGGTTAGGTATTAAAAAGCAGAGACATTCTTTTGCCAACAAAGGTCCATCTAGTCAAAGATACAGTTTTTCCAGTAGTCATGTATGAATGTGAGAGTTGGACTATAAAGAAAGCCGAGTGGCAAAAAAATTGATACTTTTGAACTGCAGTGTTGGAGAAGACTCTTGAGAGTCCTATGGACTGCAAGGAGATCCAACCAGTCCATCCTAAAGGGGATCAGTTTTAAATATTCATTGGAAGGACTGATGCTAAAGCTGAAACTCCAATACTTTGGCCACCTGATGTGAAGAACTGACTCATTGGAAAAGACCCTGATTTGGGGAAAGATTGAAGGCAGGAGAAGGGGATACCAGAGGATGAGATGGTTGAATGGCATCACTGACATTGTCAGTGGACATGACTTTGAGTAAACTCTGGGAGTTGGTGATGGATAGGGAGGCCTGGCATGCTGCAGTTCATGGGATCACAAAGAGTCAGACATGACTGAGCAACTGAACTGAACTGATTTTACCAGAAAGGAATAATGTGGCTAACAGCCACTAGTATATTAATATATGACATGCTAATTTATTTCTATCAGCAAAGAGGACACCAGATGAAAGGAAATTTAAAGGGCCTCTCCACTCCCTCCTCCCTTCCTTAGTGGCCCAGCTGGATTGCCTGGGGTCTAGGAAATCAAAGCAGAAAAAGGCAGAGGGTTCATAATACTGGGTGCGAAGCCTGAAAGACTGATTTATCTACTTCCCTGGGTTGCTTTAAAGGCTGGCAATTCAATTTTGTGTTTCGTTGAACTCTCAAATAACTTTACCAAAGCACACAGATAAAGGCAGAAATTAACATGTACAAAGCAAAAAATATATGGAACATTCACTTATACAATTCATGGAAAAGCAATACATTTGCATTTCTGTCAAGTGAAACATTCTGGGAAAGCAGACATCTCGGCTTCCCAAAGCCTCACAAGCCTCTGAAGCTTGGCTACTTTAGGGGTGGACCTCAGCTTCAAAGACCTTTTTGCATCTTGCAACTATAGCACATCCATCCTTCCCTTATTCCCATGTCAACCCAGTGATGAGTTTTCTGAGTAAGGTGATTCTGTTGGCCAAAGGAGGCCCCCCCCTCCAACGCATCATTTTCCCTTTGTTTAGAACGTAGTTTCATTTTGTACAGCAACACCAAACTGGGAGTTGATTTGGGAAAGGTGAATATGAAACAGCAGTAAAGGAAACTGGTATAGCTTCTATGGAAATTCTGTGTCTTTTTGTTGCTTTGAGGTCAACCTAAATTCACGTCAGTCATCACATTCAAGGGGATACTCAGACAGTGCAAAAGGCAGTATTCTGGCTAACAAAGACATAAACAAATGAAATAAGGTTCGAACTGTGTCTCCTCAATTTGTTATTCTCAGCTTTCAAATACAATACAAATTCCCCTATGGCTCAATTTCCTTTTAAATAAAATGAGAAAATTGTCAAAAAATACTCCTTGCTTCTCACTAATTTTTGGAACGAGTAAAACTTGTAAAGCATTTTGCAAATATAAAGATATTTTAAAAGACTGGAGGGGGGATGAAATGTATAAGCAGGATAAATGAAAATTCTTTTATAACGACCTTGTAATTTTTTGAAAGTGAAGGTGAAAGTCACTCAGTTGTGTCCACTCTTTGTGACCCCATGGACTATATACAGTCCCTAGAATTCTCCAGGCCAGAATATGGGAATGGGGTGCCATTCCCTTCTCCAGGGGATCTTCCTAACCCAGGGATTGAACCCAGGTCTCCCTCATTGCAGGCAGATTCTTTACCAGCTGAGCCACCAGGGAAGCCCAAGAATACTGGAGTGGGTAGCCTATTTCTTCTTCAGTGGATCTTCCCGACTCAGGAATCGAACCGAGGTCTCCTGCATTGCAGGCGGATTCTTTATCAGCTGAGCTACTAGGGAAGCCCCTTTTAATTGTTTCAGTTCAGTTCAGTTCAGTCCAGTCGCTCAGTCACGTCACACTCTTTGCAACCTCATGGACTGCAGCACGCCAAGGCCTCCCTGTCCATCACCAACTCCCAGAGCTTACTCAAACTCATGTCCATTGAGTTGGTGATGCCATCCAACCATCTCATCCTCTGTCGTCCCCTTCTCCTCCCGCCTTCAATCATTCCCAGCATCAGGGTCTTTTCAAATGAGTCAGCTCTTCGCATCAGGTGGCCAAAGTATTGGAGTTTCAGCTTCAGCTTCAGTCTTTCCAATGAATATTCAAGATTGATTTCCTTTAGGATGGACTGGTCAGGTCTTGTTACTGTCCCAGGGACTCTCAAGAGTCTTCTCCAATGCCACAGTTCAAAAGCATCAATTCTTTGGCACTCAGCTTTCTTTATAGTCCAACTCTCACATCCATACATGACCACTGGAAAAACCATAGCCTTGACTAGACGGACCTTTGTTGACAAAGTAATGTCTCTGCTTTTCAATATGCTGTCTAGGTTGGTCATAACTTTCCTTCCAAGAAGTAAGCATCTTTTAATTTCCTGGCTGCAATCACCATCTGCAGTGATTTTGGAGCCCCCCAAAATAAAGTCAGCCACTGTTTCCACTGTTTCCCCATCTATTTGCCATGAATTGATGGGACCGGAAGCCATGATCTTCGTTTTCTTAATGTTGAGCTTTAAGCCAACTTTTTCACTCTCCTCTTTCACTTTCATCAAGAGGCTCTTTAGTTCTTCTTCACTTTCTGCCACCCTAGAGAAATATTTTTCATAAATATTCTTTGAACTGAGGAACTGTCTCAGATTGTTGACTATAAAAGAGACAAGATGACTAAAGAGCACTGTGGGATCCTGGATGGGATCCTGGAACAGAAGAAGGACATACATGGAAAACTTGGTTGAAATGTGAAGAGAAGCCTGGAGTTTAGTTAGAAGTTTTGTACCAATGCTCACTTCCCGGTCTTAATAACAGTTCGTGGAAGATGGAGGAAGCTGGGTGATGGGACTATGGGACCTCTCTGTCCTCTTTTTGCCACTATTCTGCAAATGTAAAATTAGTTCTAAATAAAAAGTTTTAAGAAACACTCTTTGAGACAGAAAAACCATTGATAAATGTTTTATTAAGAACCTCAGCAACAAGGATTTACTATATAATGTAGGGAACAATATTCAAGATCTTGTAATAACCTATAATGGAAAATAACCTGAATATGTTTGTGTGTGCATGTATGTCTATCTGAACCACTCTGTTGCACACCTGAAACTAACACAACAGTATAAATCAACTATACTTCAATGCTTTTTTTAAGTTATATAGTTAGAAACAAAAGAAGAACCTAAATCTTCTAAAATAATGTTTAGTACAATATATATGATTTGCTTCCATTAGTGAATTGATTCTACCCTATTTTCTTCCATGATCGGAGACATCTTTCTTCATGTTATCTATCATCCATCACCCAATATAAATGTTTCTTGAGCTTCTTTTATAGCTCTAATGGGCACCATCTCTTTGTACAGCAGATACTATGATTTGACTTCCTGCGTAAAGCAATGTTTGCTTTCCTTTCTGGAAATGTCTTCTTCCAGGATACAAACTTCGTTGTCATACCAGAATTTTAAGATAAGGTTTATTAATTCAGTCATTCAACATATTACTCAAACTCTTACTTTGGGCAACATCATCTAAACAGTCTGAGGCCACAGATTCTCTTTAGTGGTGACGAACACTGAAGACTTCGCATCCTCCTGCAGACTTGAAAAGTGCATCAGATTCAGAGAACAACTTTGAAGGAGTGAACAAACGCTTTCTACTTTGTTTTCCTGACTCTCAGGCTGCTCAGTGGAAAGGATGGTCTAGATTTCTTTTATTTATGTCAAAGTGTAAAAACCTAGGTTTCCTTTTAAGTTAAAACCAAATAGCTAAGAGTCTAACGGCTCCAGCATGGTTTGTCTTCTGCTCTCCAATTGCATTTATCTGCAGCATTTCCTGGCCCATTCAATAGCCTCCCTGTGAAGCACTCCTGCCATCTATGTTCTTGGGCTCTCCATTGCTCTCTGTTGAGAAGCTCTAAAAATCCCAAGACACCAAGTGCCATTCCCTTCTGAAGTTTCATTTCAGGAAAGCTATTTTAAACATCACTAATATGAATTTTTTAAAAAGCATTAAACTCATGGAGGGGTGCTTATATGTCAAAATGAAAACTGAATCATGCTATTTACTAATCTATTTTCAAAGCTCTAAACCTAGATGAGACTGGAAAATAGTCAATCTCCGAATTTTATAGAATAAGCATTTATAGTACTTCAGAATGAATTGGCAACAGTGATTCTACCTAAGGGACAATACTTAAAACACCTGTCCCTAGCCAAAACTAGAAGACATAAAAGACAGAAGACACCCTCAATTTGAGATTAAGGGGCCACGCAAATGCCTAAGGCAATTCTTGAATCCAATGTCCATATAAATCCTTTCTCTCCCTTCATTTCTCATTCTTGTAAACCAGCAAAACCTATAAAGGATACGCTGCAATAACCAAATTGTATCTTAAAAGCTACTCCCTTTTAAATATAATTTGCTCCAATTGTGAATGCAAAAATTTTAGATGAAATCTTCCCTAAATATAACACAAAACTCTACAGTATAGCTTTTCTGGTGCGCTAAACTTAATTGAACAGAGAAGGTGATGGCACCCCACTCCAGTACTCTTGCCTGGAAAATCCCATGGATGGAGGAGCCTGGTGGGCTACAGTCCATGGAGTCGTGAAGAGTCGGACTCGACTGAGCGACTTCACTTTCACTTTTCACTTTCATGCATTGGAGAAGGAAATGGCAACCCACTCCAGTGTTCTTGCCTGGAGAATCCCAGGGACGGAGGAGCCTGGTGGGCTACTGTCTTTGGGGTCGCACAGAGTTGGACACGACTGAAGCGACTTAGCAGCAGCAAACTTAACTGAAATTTACCACCAGTTTTGAAGGAAGGTATTATGTCAGTCTGCTCTCAGCACCTCCAAGTCTGAAAAATGGGTCTGCTAAATTTAAGACAAAATACCGAAATTATCTTCAATGTTAAATGCAGCAGTACACCCTTTCATGTTGAAATTACACTGAGGGGACTTCATAATATATTTTCTACTGAAAGTTTCAATTCATTATTTTTAAGCCACTAGACTTCTTTAGAAAAAGCAAAACTGCTCATCAATTTGCCTACAGACTCTCATTTATTTAAATAAATATTCCATTTAATTAACTGTTGAAAGACCTTCAAATAATATTCTCACCAAGGAAACCTGAGGCTTTCTCTTTCCTATCCATGCCATTCAAATTCATGCACTTGAGACAATTTTCTTTCTTATTTATCATACTAAATGGGGGGCGTTATTTATTTATCCAAGGCCTCACCCAAATGAACAGAACTAAAGACTGCCTTCCGTATGTATGTGGAATACACTAAAAGTGACCCACGTCCCTGGAAATCCCAAATTATGAGAGAAAACAAAGCTTTTAACAGAAAAGACAATGGGAAAATAAGTTCATTTAAAGATTTTAGCTAAAAACTGAAATCCCATCATGCCCTAGGTGTAGATGAGTCTGTTATCTTCTTCCAGAAAAAATTAATTCCCAAGACACAGCTAGAGAAATTCATCTTTAATGTATGATTCATGATCTTCTTATTTCTTTGATCAAATAAGTACCTGCTATATGTTAGACACTGGGTTAGATGAGTGCTGATATTACAATGATAACCCATGTGGTGTCCTTGTCTTTAGAGAATTTAAGTCTAATGAGGCAAGAGACCACTCATGGGACAAGTCGCTTCAATGGTGTCTGACTCTTTGTGACGCTATAGAGTATAGTGCGCCAGGCTCCTCTGTCCATGGGATTTTGCAATCAAGAATACTGCAGTGGGTTGCCCTGCCCTCCTTCAGGGGATCTTCCCAACCAGGGATCAAACCTGTGTCTTCTGCAGCTCCTGCTTTGCAGGCAGATTCTTTGCCACTGAGCCACTGGAGAAGCCCAGTCAATAATCGGTGTCAACAAAAATAAGGCAGATGTTATGAGAGAAAAAGACAGCAAATTCGTTATCTGGCCTCAGGTGAAATACTGTTGGGAAAATGAGTTTCAAGGAAAATAAATTAACATTTAAAAATATTTTCAATAAGAGCAAAAACAAAAAATTTTCTGATTAACACTCAAATAATTGGAAATTCCACAATAGACTTTATGTCTTTGCACGTTCTGGTCAGTTATAATTTTGCTCTATCTATAACCTATAATCTTTCATTTTTAAAAAGATAGCATTTATGTTTATGAAAAGGATGGTTTGTCAGTCCTTATACTTTTATCCCATGATTGGAAACAAAAACTAAGAAAATAAACTCAAATAAACCTTTTACATTTCCAGTTTTCAGACACCACCACTGACCTTTTGTTTTTGCTTACCACTGGACACCTATGGCATTTTTTTCGAAGCAAAACCACAAGCAAGCTCATCTGCCAAGAACTACCCCCAGGAAGCCAGTGGAAAAGGAGCCATATTTGAAAGAACTCCATCTAACTCCCCTAAGGGAAAGAGAAACAAGACTTTGTAGGGGTGAACTGAACTACTTCCAAATTTCCCAGAGGGAACCCTTACTTGTGACCAATTCAGCTGCCTTTTGTATTATAGCAGTCTTAAAATAGTTCTCCTTGTATTTATATCCCTTCTAAATTCACTATTGTTACTCACTATGAGTTCACTGGTGTTAGTCAGCACAAGTCAGTTAGTCACTATATTTTTTAAACCACCAACTTCCCCCGCCCTTTCTGGTTTTCTGATCCCTTCAGCATTTTGCAACATTTAAAAGATGAGTAACTATACACAAGAAATGTTGTTGGGCATTTTCTTACATTGTTTTTGATTTAAACAGTGACCGTGTCCCCATTAATAAAAGGAGTACACAGTCACATTTTTTCTCATGAAAAGGTGACACTTTCGCTTAAACCTTAGGGTTAAAATTTTATTTCGCATATATTGGTTAATCATCACTTCTCATAAACTTTTTTAAAATTAGCTCACACAAATTATTTATTCAAACAATAAATCAGTGAATGGATACTACTCTTTATTTTGATAAAAAGACCCTGGTCTAGTGTGATTTCTGTTAACCACAGGTGGAGAATGGAAAATAATCCAGGGAACTAAGGGTTGTATTGGCCTTTTAAAATTATTTGTCAAAGATGAGTTGATAAATAAGATGTGATTTTAAAACAGTAATGGAATATTACTCAGCCACCAAAAAGAATGAAATAATGCCATTTGCTGAGATTATCATACTTAGCACAATCAGAAAAAGAAGACAAATACCATGTGATATCACTCACATGTGGAATCTAAAATACAACACAAATCAACATAGCTACGAAAACAAACAAAGAAACAGACTCACAGACACAGAGAACAGACTTGTGGTTGCGAAAGGTTCTGGGTAGAGGAGGGAAGGAATGGAGTTTGGGCAAACTATTATATATAGGATGGATAAACAAAAAGGTCATAATGTATAGCACAGGGAATTATATTCAATATTCTATGACAAATCATAATGAAAAAGAATATATATATACATACATATATATAACTGAGTCACTGCTATACAGAAGAAATTAAAACATAGTAAATCAATTATACTTCAATAAGATTAAAAATAAATAAATAAAATAACCTGTCAATTAAGACCTGACATAATTACTCCAACTTATGTTTTCAACTTTATCTGTTAAGACCTCCCCAAATTTTTCATTGATTCATACTGCATTGAAGGGAATAAGCATCTCTGCTGTGAGCAACTGAGAGACCTTGAAAGCCCTCTTCCCTTCCTCTCTCCATCCACATCCAATCACCTCAAAGCAGATGCTCCCCACAGAAACCTTCCTCAACCACCAGAGCTGCCAGCCACTGCCTGCTCTTTGAACTTGTGCTATAAACTTACTATCCTGATCCTGCTTATCACATCCTCTCTTTCTAAGCGAACAGTATGCTTGTTCTAGATAATCTATCCTTTGGGGTCTCTCTTTAACCTACACCACCAGGCATTTTAACATACACACTAAATATTTCTAAAGCCAATCTTGTCCATTTCCCCCTTTTTAAAGACAAGACATCAAACAGACCCAGATCAAATTCTTGTCCTACCTGAATTTGGGTTTTTTCTTCCATCATTCAAGCAGCTTGACATGGCCATTGTGTAAAGACAATTAAAACAGTGCACGGATTCCCCAGTGAACCAGTAATAAATAGAAATCAACATTTACATCTCCCCATTTTCCTAATAAGTTTGACAAATGTGCCCTTCATAGTATTCAAGTAATCTGTCACTTTAGGCATGCATGCATGCTAAGTCGCTTCAGTCATGTCTGACTCTTTGCAACCCTATGGACTGCAGCCTGCCAGGTTCCTCTGTCCATGGGATCCTCCAGGCAAGAACACTGGAGTGGGTTGCCATGCCCTCCTCCAGGGGATCTTCCTGACCCAGGGACTGAACCCACATCTCATTATGTTTCCTGCACTGGCAGGCGGGTTCCTTTAATTCCACGTGGAAACACATTATGAATTGTCATGGAATTGTCTATTTGGACTTTCTAGAATAGCTATACTGAATTTCATATTTTGTTATGAAATATAGGGACTAGATAGACTGTTTCTCATTGAATTTCATAACAAAAGGAAAAATAAAAGAAGAAAGTGGTTGCCAAAAAGTAAATGGCAAACACTGGAAGTAGAAGTCACTTTTTAGCTAGTCCTTCACTCTGGGAGATCCTAAAAAAAAACTTCACTAATCAATTGCTTTACTTTTTTCTCTCTCCTGTGTATATGGAGAAGGGAATGGAGAGGAAAAGAACCAAGAGAAGGGCCAGGGTATTTACCAAAAGAACAAATTTCATGTTACAATGAACATAATCTTTCTAATATGCTCGTCATATGCTATTGTTCCCAACTACTTTCAAAACCTTGAAAGTGAAAGTGAAGTCGCTCAGTTGTGTCCGACTCTTTGCGACCCCATGGACTGTAGCCCACCAGGCTCCTTTGTCCATGGGATTCTCCAGGCAAGAATCCTGGAGTGGGTTGCCATTTCCTTCTCCAGGGGAACTTCCCAACCCAGGGATCGAACCCGGGTCTCCTGCATTGCAGGCAGACGCTTTAACCTCTAAGCTACCAGGGAAGCCTTCTTAATTTATGACAATTCTGTAACTAGCCAGAAGTTTGATTTTGTAAAAAAGGGGAAAAAAGTATGCTGACAAAATGATGGGAAATATAGCACTTTACACTTAGGTGTGTGCATTTCATCATATGCAAATTCAAAGGAAAAAAAAAACAGAGAGAAACACTGAATTTATAATGCAGGAGCATTTATGGGCAAGTGTTTCTTTTAATGCATCATAAAACAAGATGGGTTAATGGATGATAGATGGTTAGCTATTAAATAAAGCAAGTACTATAAGATACTGGTCATCTAGTGTTGTATGTTCACTGTAAAATCCTTTCAACTTTGCTGCAGACTTGGGGATCTTCATTAAAAGGGTTAGGGGACAAAATTAACAATGTAAACTCATATTTTGAAGCCACACACACACACACACACCACCACCACCACCACCACACACCACACACCACACACAACACACAAATGACTCGGTAAAGATCTTTTAAAAATATTTATTCTTGCTTCCAAATTGGCAGTCACAAAGCAGAAAGTCCTCGGCTTCCATCTGCCTCCTAAAGCAGAGCCCTCACTGCAGGGGCCAGGTCTGTCAAGGCCCTCACCTGACTCAGGCCTAAGAATCAGCTGACTGCCCTCCCACTTGGCAGGGCTGGGGTGTGCACCTCTTCGCTAGCAGGCTGTCATGGGAGGCAAGACAGAACCGGCTGGCACTGCTGCAGAACCAACCACGCACCTGGGCTTGAGCCCCCTCCTTTCCCCACATCCTGACTCCATCACTGAAGAGCCAGAGGGTCTGGGGGTCTCTGGGAAGCCACAGTCCAAGCACACAAGCGTTCCCCAGACACTCAGGTTTCTCCGTAAGATGCTGGGCATTTCCCTCAGCTTTTCTTCTCCCCTCACCCGTCTGGCAGCACCCTGCCTGGCTTTCCTAGGAGGAAATCAAAGAAGACGCACCCTCTGTGGCTCTTCACCCTTATCCAAGCATAATAAAAGGGTCAGGGAGGGGAAAAGGCTCCTTCTCATAGCTTGTACTTGCCAAAGACAGGAAAATTAATGACACTATAGCAGCCGTGAAGACAGGGACTCCCCAGCCACCATCCAAACCTGGCCTCCCCGTCTGCTTCATCACGTTGCTCCCAGGAAGAACCAAAGGCAAGAAAGAGTGAAAGCAGCACCATAGGACTGTCTCCCAAGTCCCGTGTTCTTTCATGTCATACTCTGTCCCCTGGTTCTCTGGCAACACTTAGACTAAATCCAGGCCACGGAGTGTACTGCTTGTGTGGTTTTGCTTGAGCTAGAGTTGCTTCAACTCTGAGTTGGGGGCTGGAATCCCCACAGAAGCTCATCTGTGAGAGAGACCCACACAGTCCAATGAGAAAGCCCATTACCAACCCTAATGATCTCACAGGTCATCCATCCTTTCCTGGCTCCATCAGCTCCCTTCCTGCCCTGCCCCTTTTCCCTTATCTCTTCCCTCTAGACATTCGAGTGAAACACAGACAACTTGAGGAGAAAAATGCCACTGTTTATCACACTCTCCAGCAAGCACTTGAACACATGCCTTAGTCAGTGCGGGCGGGACCACAGGACTCCCAGCTCCCACAGGTCAAGAGTCCTGGCTCCCAGGCACACTGTCCCTTAAGGGACAGTCTGAGGAGCTGTAATTTTAAGAGGCCGTGGTGGGAGGCTGCATCAGGGGAGACAAGTTCGGGGGTGTGGGAACCTAACCCATTTACACTAGAATCCCAGTTGAAGAAATTCCAAGTTTTGCATCAAAGAAAATGAAAGTCACACATTAAATATTACAAACGAAAATTCTATTTCTTACCATATGTGACTCGTATTTGATTTTTCTATGTCCTCTGTGGTTGGGTTCCTTTAAGTCCCAAGCAAAGCTTTCATAAGAAAATTTTACAAAAAGACACACTACTTCCACAGAGACATGGACGAAGAAAATGTGGTATATACATGCAATGGGCTATTATTCAGCCTTTAGAAAGAAGAAATCCCCATCATATGCTGCAACACGGTTGAACCTTGAGGACATAACGCTAAGTGAGATGAGCCACTCACAAAAAGACAACTATTGCATAATTCCATTTATACTAGGCATCTAAGTAGTCAAACTCATAGAAACAGAAAGTGAAATGGTGGCTGCCAAGGGCTGGGGATGAGGAGATGCTCTTTAATGAGTACAGACTTTCAGTTTTGCAAGATGAAAAAGTTCTAAAGATCTGTTGCACAACAATGTGCATATAGTTAACACTGCTGTACACTGTACATTTAAAAATGGTTAAAGTGGATTAGAATGAACAATGTTCAAACAGAAATAAAGAGGCAAAAGAGAAAGTCAAATTTTTCTTAGGGCAATTGATCCTTTCTTAATTTAACTTCAAAAATTCCTACAGGTATTTTTACTTATTTTTATTCTGGATTTTCTCAAAATTATCTTTCCTCAAATTTATATTTGTAAATAAAACATGTAGGTCTTAACTTTGATCAAGAAAGTCATTAAAGTGGTAAATTTCCTGTTAGGTTTTATTTTTTTTCTTAACCACAATATTTAAAAAATACATATTGCCTTCATTCTATGTTTTGGATATACTCTAAATCTCCAATTCAACTTTCTGATATTAAAAGTCAAAACAAATATTTGAGTGATTTTTTTTTTCTGATTGAAGATAAAACCTTCAAATTAAAGGGCTTTGAAGATTCAAGAATGAAAAAAAAGCACTTGCAACCACTGTTTGTGACAAACTTTGTCATTTTAAGCATGCATGACATTTTCAGAGCAGGAAGGATCCTGACATTCTTCTCGAGTGGTATGCGTGGTATGCTGAATTGGCTTCTAAATCAAATGAGGCTGCTGATATGTAGCCTTTTAGCAAAAGAAGTATATATCACAAGACAGTCTTAGAGACCAAACACTGTGGCTATTATAGCAAAGGCAGCAAAATGAATAATTCATACGTAGACAGAGTGTACAAGTGTCATGAGCAACCGTGACCACATGAACAGTTCCCACAATGGCCCTCCCTCTAACAACTCTGTCTTATTATTCTATTACTCTAAACATAGACCCATCATCCATTCCTCTGAAATATAAAAGTTACTCTGAGACATTTCTAAGAAGAACAAGAATTCTTAAGTTGACAGAGCAAAAAGGTAGGGCAAACCCTTATTCACCCAGCCTTCCTTTCAGAAAAGGCTAAACTCAAAAGAAACTACACATTTTCTAAAGTTTGTGATTTCAACTTTCCATGGTAAGAAAGATTACATAAGGGAATGGATTAGACTGTCCAAGATTACTTCCCCTGAAAGAGGAATGCAGTAGAAAAACAGGTACTATATAAATGAATTTCCCAATAGCTCGTGATTCCTTGGCTTTTGGGATCTGTGGTTCAGAAGAACAGTCTCCTTTGAATTTCACCGGAGGCTTATTCAGGTATGTGAAACCAGTAACAAGCTAGGAAATAATCTGCATAGTTTTGATGTGATTTGCATGCTCCACTGCAAACTGCAATCTATTAAGAAGTAAAAGCTAGTTTCCGAAACCCGTTTAGGCGTGCCATGTTTTTTTGTTACTTCTGCCCCATCTCAATTAATTTGTATCTGGTGCCACTGTCACCAACATGGAGCATTGCACCAGAGGTAACGGAGATAAAAAAACAAAGAGAAGCAAATTTGTGAGGCTTAATTCTGAGTGAGCCCTCAGTGGGATACACTGGTCTAAGAAAGGCTAAAGGAGATACATACCCAAGCACATTCTGGTGAGGGTCTGAGGAATAAAAGAGAGGGGGGACTAAGTAGTGTAAAAGGTCATGGTTCAAGCAATAACCTGTGACCCCAAGCTGAAATCAGCAAACTATCCTAAGTCTCCCAACTCATACTATTGGACAGGGGCTTCAACTATGAAGTATGCAAGGCCTGGCCCTGTTCTTCCATCATCCATCTTCCCCAAATTTAGTCACTGGAGCTACTAATAAAGGATCCTTTCTGTACATGAAAACTGATAACTTTTCTATACATGTACATGATGATGGTACAAGTATTTTAAAAAGAAGGACATAGGGAGATAAATAAGACAAAGAAGAAAAAAAGAGAAAAGGAAAATGTCCCCCATGGCAGGGACATGGCTTCACTACGTGAAGCACAGGGAATTTAAAAAATGGCCATACATGTAAAGCAAAATAAAGTAAAAATTAAAATTTAAAAAAAAATGGCCATACAGAGGCCTTCTCTTATGCCCACAAACAGAAGAGCTGGATTTTTTTTATAGAGAACTCCATGGTACTCTCTGCCCCTTCTCATATTCTTCCATGTGCAACAGTGCTTTGTAAACTTTAAACCAACTTCTACAACACACATGAATTTGACTTTTATTATGTCTCCCAGTCCTCATGTCAACTGCCCTATGTCTGAGGCTAAGTAAAAGTCCTAATGGAATATGCAAACACCCACTTCCAACAACACAAGAGAAGACTCTACACATGGATATCACCAGATGGTCGACACAGAAATCAGACTGATTATATTCTTTGCAGCTAAAGATGGAGAAGCTCTATACAGTCAGCAAAAACAAGACTGGGAGCTGACTGTGGCTCAGATCATGAACTCCTTATTGCCAAATTCAGACTGAAATTGAAGAAAGTGGAGAAAACCACTAGACCATTCAAGTATGACCTAAATCAAATCCCTTATGATTATACAGTAGAAGTGACAAATAGATTTAAGGGACTAGATCTGATAGACAGTGTCTGATGAACTATGGACAGAGGTTCATGATATTGTATAGGAGACAGGAATCAAGACCCCATGAAAAAGAAATGCAAAAAAGCAAAATGGCTGTCTGAGGAGGTCTTACAAATAGCTGTGAAAAGAGGGGAAGTGAAAAGCAAAGGAGAAAAGGAAAGATATACCCATTTGAATGCAGAGTTCCAAAGAATAGCTAGGAGAGATAAGAAAGACTTCTTCAGTGATCAGTGCAAAGAAATAGAGGAAAACAATAGAATGGGAAAGACTAGAGGTCTCTTCAAGAAAATTAGAGATGCAAACATGGGCTCAATAAAGGACAGAAATGGTATGGACTTAACAGAAGCAGAAGATATTAAGAAGAGTTGGCAAGAATACACAGAAGAACTGTACAAAAAAGATCTTCATGACCCAGATAATCACGATGGTGGGATCACTCATCTAGAGCTAGACATCCTGGAATGTGAAGTCAAGTGGGCCTTAGGAGGCATCACTACGAACAAAGCTAGTGGAGGTGATGGAATTCCAGTTGAGCTATTTCAAATCCTGAAAGATGATGCTGTGAAAGTGCTGCACTCAATATGCCAGCAAATTTGGAAAACTCAGCAGTGGCCACAGGACTGGAAAAGGTCAGCTTTCATTTCAGTCCCAAAGAAAGGCAATGCCAAAGAATGCTCAAACTACCACACAATTGCACTCATCTCACATGCTAGTAAAGTAATGCTCAAAATTCTCCAAGCCAGGCTTCAGCAATATGTGAACCATGAACTTCCAGATGTTCAAGCTGGTTTTAGAAAAGGCAGAGGAACCAGAGATCAAATTGCCAACATCCACTGGATCATCGAAAAAGCAAGAGAATTCTAGGAAAACATATATTTCTGCTTTATTGACTATGTGAAAGCCTTTGACTGTGTGGATCACAATAAACTGTGGAAAATTCTGAAAGAGATGCGAATACTAGACTACGTGACCTGTCATTTGAGAAACCTGTATGCAGGTCAGGAAGCAACAGTGAGAACTGGACATGGAACAACAGACTGGTTCCAAATAGGAAAAGGAGTACGTCAAGGCTGTATATTGTCGCCCTGCTTATTTAACTTCTATGCAGAGTATATCATGAGAAACACTGGGCTGGATGAAGCACAAGCTGGAATCAAGATTGCTGGAAGAAATATCAGTAACCTCAGATATGCAGATGACACCACCCTTATGGCAGAAAGTGAAGAAGAACTAAAGAGCCTCTTGATGAAAGTGAAAGAGGAGAGTGAAAAGTTGGCTTAAAGCTCAACATTCAGAAAACTAAGCTCATGGCATCTGGTCCCATCACTTCATGGGAAATAGATGGGGAAACAGTGGCTGACTTTATTTTTCTAGGCTCCAAAATCACTGCAGATGGTGACTGCAGCCATGAAATTAAAAGACGCTTACTCTTTGGAAGGAAAGTTATGATCAACCTAGACAGCATATTAAAAAGCAGATACATTGCTTTGTCAGCAAAGGTCTGTCTAGTCAAGGCTATGGTTTTTCTAGTGGTCATGTATGGATGTGAGAGTTGGACTATGAAGAAAGCTGAGCACCAAAGAATTGATGCTTTTGAATTGTGGTGTTGGAGAAGATTCTTGAGAGTCCCTTGGACTGCAAGGAGATGCAACCAGTCCATCCTAAAGGAGATCAGTCCTGGGTGTTCATTGGAAGGACTGATGCTGAGGCTGAAACTCCAATACTTTGGCCACCTGATGTGAAGAGCTGACTCATCTGAAAAGACCCTGATGCTGGGAAAGATTGAGGGCAGGAGGAGAAGGGGACATCAGAGGATGAGATGGTTGGATGGCATCACCAACTCAATGGACATTGGTTTGGGTGGACTCCAGGAGTTGGTGATGGACAGGGATGCCTGGCATACTGCTGTTCATGGGTTTTGCAAGGAGTCGGACATGACTGAGTGACTGAACTGAACTGAACTGACACCCTTCCCCACTCCTACTCCCAAATTACTAAAATCTGAAGTCAGTGGAATACCTACACTTCAAAATGCTGAAAGAAACAATATGAATAGTACAGTTCCAACCTATAATTCTATAACCAGTGAACATGTCTATCAAGAAGGAAAGTGAGAAAGACACTTTCAAACTAACAAAAACTGAAAAAAGCTATCACTAGCAGAACTTCACTAAATGAAATAGAAATGATGTTTTGTTCAACAGAACTAATACCCCAATTTGTTTAAAAAATTAAATAATATATCTAAGTAATCCACAGGTCAGAGAAAACAAACAATAAAAATTAGAAAATATTTTAAACTGAATGACAAATCTACTAAATATTAAACTTGTGGGATGGAGCCAAAGCTACTTAGAATAAGAAATCTATACATTAGAAAATAAGAATAGCTGAAAATTACAAAGCCATTATGCATCTCAAGACATTAAGGGCAAAATAAGCCTAAAGAAAGCACAAGGAATGAAATATTAATCAGAGCAGAACTGAAGTAGAAAAAAAGCATAAAATAGTGATGACAAAGACATAAATTGGTCGTTTGAGTAAATTAATAAATGTGTAAACTTTGTCAAAGACTGATGAATGAAACAGAAAGACGTAACTATAGACATTAAGGAAAATTTTTTAATTTCAATAACTTTATTCCAAAAAGTTTAAAATTTTGGACAAGTAGGAAAAATTCTCAAAAATTACAACTACCTAAATGGTCACATTGGCTTCCCAGGTGGCACTAGTGATAAAAAAACCTGCCTGCCAATGCAGGAGATAAAAGAGATAAAGGTTCAATCCATGGGTCAGGAAGATCATGGCAACCCACTCCAGTATTCTTCCCTGGATAATCCCATGGACAGAGGAGCTTGGTGGAAAACAGGGATCACAAAGAGTAGTACACGACTGAAGTGACTTAGTACACATATGATCATAAGAAATATAAATCCTACCAGTGCAACTGAATCAGTAATTAAAAACCTTCCCACAGTAAAAAATAAACTACATGCATGGATGGCTTAACCAGCAAGTTCTACCAAAATTAAAAAACCAGTAACACTTAATACAAAGTTTTAAGGAAAAATTATACAAATCTTGCCATAGAACAAGAGCAAAGGACATTTTCCAAAGCTTGGAGTTTAGACTGAGCCAAATACAAAAAGACAACCAGAATTATAAGTGAAAACTATAAACCAATCTCATTCACGATCTCAAGATGCAAAAATCTTAAAAGAAAACATTAGCACACCAAAACCATATCATTTAAAAAAAAATATATCTTGATCAAAGTAAATCTGGAATCCCCACTAAGTTTTTTTTTAAATGTAAGTAAGTCAATATAATTAACCACATTAATATATTAAAGGAGAAAAATCATAGATGGAGAAAAACGAACATGTATTGATGATTTTTAAAATGAACTTAAATGGAAGGAAAATTCCTATTCTAAAAAAGATACAAAAGCCTATAATAAACATAATATCTAATGGTAAACATCAAAAGCACTTCCTTTTAGAAAATGGAATGAGACAGGATGTCCATGATCATCTCTTCTACTCAATATTGCACTAGAGATCTTAGAAAGTGAAAGTGAAAGTTGCTCAGTTGTGTGACTCTGCAACCCCATGGACTATACAGTCCATGGAATTCTCCAGGCCAGACTACTCGAGTGGGTAGCCTTTCCCTTCTCCAGGGGATCTTCCCAACCCAGGGATCAAACCCAGGTCTCCCGCATTGCTGACAGATTCTTTACCAGATGAGCCACCAAGGAAGCCCCAGTGGAAGCTACCTGGGAAGACTAGAGGTCTTGGCTATGGAAATAAGGCAAAAAAAAAAAAAAAAGACTGAAAGATTAAAAAGAAAGAAAAAATGGTATTATTTACAGACAAAAAGATTGTATTAATAGAAAAGGAATCACTATTATTAAAATTTTGATGGGTTTTTAGCAAAATTGCTGAATATAACATGAAAGCTCAAAAATAAAATTTTTATATATCAGCAATTGTTAGAAATTAAATTTTGGAAAACATGTCATTTTGATACCACCAAAATATAACAAGCACATGGGAATTATATATGTAAGATCACTATGCAGAAAATGACATTACTAATATGTTGAAGAAATAAAGCCAGGCACCAGAGTATGTACTATATTAATACATTTACATGAAGCTCCAAAAATCAGCAAAACTACACAATTTAGGGATACAAATTTAGGTAGGAAAATTGAAGAGCAAAATAAGGAAATGGTTTGCATCAAGTCAGGATACTTCTGGGAGAAAAGGAAGGGGAGAGGGCTTCTGAAGTCCTGGAACCATTTCATTTCTTGGCCTTGGCAGTGGTTAAACGGGTGTTCATTTACAATATTTCTTTCAGCTACTGCTGCTGCAAAGTCGCTTCAGTCGTGTCGGACTCTGTGCGACCCCATAGATGGCAGTCCACCAGGCTCCTCTGTCTACAGGATTCTCCAGGCAAGAATACTGGAGTGGGTTGCCATTTCCTTCTCCATCTTCTTTCAGCTACATACTGTTAAAACCACATTTCTGTGTGTATATTTAATTTCATATGTGTGCATGCATAAAAGGTTTTTAAAAACCCTCAAAGAAGCAGCTACAAAAAGAACGGGGGGGGATTGGGGAGGGTAGAAGTGAAATCCACATGGTAAGAGAAACTTTATGACATAAGGGTAACCAATTTGGAACAATCACTGAAGAAATTTAGTGAAATGTCATTATTTCTTATTTTCTTAAAAAAAAAAAAACAACAAAAACAAACACTACTAGCAGAAAAACAGTCTCCCTTGTAAGATAGCTAGTTTTAGAGTCAGAGGGTTTTTTAACCAGGTCTGCCTGCAATGCAGGAGACCTGGATTTGATCCCTGGGTTGGGAAGATTCCCTGGAGAAGGGAATGGCAACCCACTCCAGTATTCTGGCCTGGAGAATTCCATGGACAGAAGTGCCTGGCAAGCTACAGTCCATGGTCTCACAAAGAGTCGGATATGACTGAGTGACTAACAAACAAAATATTCCCTACTGCAAAATGAGAATCCACTTAACTCATCAGGATTTGCAGAAGGAAATGACAACCCACTCCAGTGTTCTTGCCTGGAGAATCCCAGGGACGGGGGAGCCTGGTGGGCTGTTGTCTCTGGAGTCGCACAGAGTCAGACACGACTGAAGTGACTTAGCAGCAGTAGCAGCAGCAGCATCAGGATTAGAGAGACTATATCTACAGTGTCTTGTCACATAATAGCAAGTCACTAAATGGAAATTGCTTTTGTAATTGTTGTTGCTATAACTAAAAGGTGTGTACCTTGCCATGTGTATTAATAAGTTTAATTCTTAAACTGACATGTAAACATCTGAGCAAAAGCATTACCAGTGATTCAGTTAATAAAAATCGACCACAAGGAACTGCTTCACTTGAAATTATTAGTAGATGACAAGTTTAACAGGTCTGTCAATAAATTACATTTAACACATTCAATAAATAAAGACTTTAACAGGTTACTCTAATAGTTCTTTTCCTGAAAAGAATTCCAAGAACCCCTTTTTCATGTACATGTTAAACGATTACAATATAACATTTATATAAAAATAACAGAGCCTTCACAGCCTGAAAACATTAAGGATATGTATGTCACCCATCAATGGTGATCATTCATCCACATTAGTCCAAACGTGTTCAAACACACATGGCATTACTGTGACAGCATGAGCAGCTCCTGAGCTCTTTCGTCCTCACAGGTAACCTTGTTCCTGAACACTCATAGCAGAGCAACTAAGGCCATGGAAAATCCCTTCAATGTTTGAGAAACAGTGTGAGAAGGTGGAAAAAGAATGTAGCTAAGAGACAAACAGATCTGCTTGCAAAATCTCGCTCTGCCACCTCCTAATCAGGTATCCTCTCTTTAAGCCTCAGTGTCCCGAGTTGTCCAAACAGAATAAAACCAATCTCATGAGATTGTTTTATGGAAACCCTTTAATGCAAAAGAGTGGGACCATCATTCTGCCGAGTGAAACTGCCTCTAAGTCAGATATCCCACCCCACCAGACCAAGCCTACTTTGTCACAAAGATGTTTCCTTGCTAACTGTCTTGAACAAATTGGCCAACACAGTCATTAATCAGACATCCCCTGCAGTACCTGGGTTTGAATCCCAGAAACTCAGAGCTGGAGGGTACTTTGACACCACCATAATTTGCTGCATCTACCTAAACTTACGTTGTTTACATCATTTTACAGATCATCGTCAGTTAACAGATCTGGTTAATTGTCAAGGATTTGTTGAGGCCCTAGAACAGTAATTCTCAAGCCTGGCTGCATAGTACAATCTCATAGGTAGTTTAACACACATACACACACCCATGGCCCATCTCAAATCAACTGAATCAGAAATTTGAGGTGAAGCACAGGCTCCTATATTTTGTACAATCTTCTCCAGATGATTCTCATGTGAAGCTAAGGATAAGACCAGGACAGTAGTTGAATAGATGGCAAAGAAGCTGTCACTACTTTGTTATGAAAAAAGTGGCTTTAATAATTATATGGGCATTTTTCTATCCTATCCAAGCAAAAGGAAACTCAGGAGATCCAGATTGTATTTAAAGAATTTCATGGTCAAGAGAGTTATCTGATTTAACAGAATTTAAAAAGATAAAAAATTGTATTTTCTAGAACAATATACTTCATATGAAGAGCATATTTTGGTATTGCCATGCTAAAAATTTCTTGCCTTGAGAACCCCATGAACAGTATGAAAAGGCAAAAAGATAAGACAGTGAAAGATGAACTCCCCAGGTCGATAGGTGTCCAATATGCTACTGGAGAACAATGGAGAAATAACTCCAGAAAGAAGGAAGAGACAGAGCCAAAGCAAAAACAACACCCAATTGTGGATGTAATTGGTGATAGAAGTAAAGTCCGATAATGCAAAGAGCAATATTTCATAGGAACCTGGAAGTTAAGTCTATGAATCAGTGAACTAAAATGGACTGGAATGGGTGAATTTAACTCAGATGACCATTACATCTACTACTATGGGCAAGAATCCCTTAGAAGAAATGGAGGAGCCATCATAGTGAACAAGAGTCCAAAATGCGGTACTTGGGTGCAATCTCCAAAACGACAGAATGATCTCTGTTTGTTTCCAAGGCAAACCATTCAATATCACGGCAATCCAAGTCTATGCCCCGACCACTAATGCTGAAGAAGTTTAGGTTGAACTGTTCTATGAAGACCTACAAGACCTTCTAGAACTAACACCCCAAAAAGATGCCCTTTTCATTATAGGGGACTGGAATGCAAAAGTAGGAAGTCAAGAAACACCTGGAGTAACAGGCAAATTTGGCCTTGGAATACAGAATGAAGCAGGGCAAAGGCTAATAGAGTTTTGCCAAGAGAACTCACTGGTCATAGCAAACATCTTTTTCCAACAACACAAGAGAAGACTCTACACATGGACATCACCAGATGGTCGATACCGAAATCAGATTGATCACATTCTTTGCACAAGCCAAAGATGGAGAAGCTCTATACATACAGTCAGCAAAAACAAGAGACCAGGAGCTGACTGTGGCTCAGATCATGAACTCCTTATTGCCAAATTCAGACTGAAATTGAAGAAAGCAGGGAAAACCACTAGACCACACAGTTCAGTACAGTTCAGTTCAGTTGCTCAGTCATGTCCGACTCTTTGTGACCCCATGAATTGAAGCACATCAGGCCTTCCTGTCCATCACCAACTCCCGGAATTCACTCAAACTCACGTCCATGGAGTTGGTGATGCCATCCAGCCATCTCATCCTCTATCGTCCCCTTCTCCTCCTGCCCCCAATCCCTCCCAGCATCAGAGTCTTTTGCAATGAGTCAACTCATTGGACCACACAGGTATGACCTAAATCAAAT